>NW_020897781.1:5154147-5349217 GCF_003984885.1 Neopelma chrysocephalum
GGCTGCAGATAAAGTACCAGATGTAGGATTTTGGACTATCAGAGAGGAGAATGGATGGCTTGGTTTTAGCATGTAAGACTAATCACTCGGCTGAAATAATTTCAGCAGCTGAGTAAATAGACTTACGGAAAAGACATTTATGGGAGCGTTTGTGTTCCAGGATCCTCCCTCTTTCCTAGCCCTCCTGTTTGTTTGCTTTCCTGTCTCTCTGGTGTCGAAGCTGCCCCGTCCACAGGTTTACGGGGCAGCGATGGCCATGTCAGATGTGCAGCGGGGCAGTGCCCGGGGCCCCTCGGGGTGTGAGTTCTGTGTGTCCTGCCCAGGGACAACGGGCCCCTCTGCACCGTGGGGCCGCTCAGCTGCGCTTGGCTCCCCGCCACCCACAGCCC
Source organism: Neopelma chrysocephalum (assembly GCF_003984885.1). Lineage (NCBI taxonomy): Eukaryota > Metazoa > Chordata > Aves > Passeriformes > Pipridae > Neopelma > Neopelma chrysocephalum. The sequence goes on from NW_020897781.1 coordinate 5,154,537, forward strand.
AGGCCGAGCTCAGCCCCTGCCACACACACACATACACACACAGACACACATAACACACATAAACACACACATAAACACACACACAGACATAAACACACACACAGACACACACACACACACACACACACACACACACATACACACACACACACATCCTGGGGGCTTCTCCCTCTGCTGCGGAGTCATTCCCACCAGCATCACCCAGGGAATGAGAGCAGCTCGGCCCGTCCCGGGCGATGCTCCTGACCGGGGGTTTCCGCGGTGCCACCGAGAGGCACTTCGAGGGTATAAAAGAACTAAAGCCTAACGGGAAACAGAGTTTAAGGTCACGGTCCCGGCAGCCTCGGAGGCCCTGCCGCTGTCTGTGGAGCCCTGCGCAGGGAACGCGGGAGCTCATGGCCCAGCACTGGCTGTCCGTCTGTCCTGCCCAGCGGGTGCACTCGAGCCCTGGCTGTCCGTCTGTCCCAGGGCAGGGCACGGTCCCCGCTCGCCGTCCCGCAGAGGTGATGCCACGTGCCCCCTCCTGCTGCGCGCTACACCGGGCGAGCCGGTCGTGGCCGGGGCAGGATGCGCTGGCAGCGCCGGGGGTGCCGTGACAGCCCCCCCTCGCACACACGCCCCCACACACCCGCACACCCCCCGCCCGCTGTCCCGCACCCCGCAGGGCCGGCGCGGCCCCTCCCGGCCCCGCACTGGCCCTTTAAGGCGGCGGCGCGGGCGGGCGCGCGCTGCGCCTCTGTGGCGGCCCCGGGTCACGGCGCGGTCACGGCCCCGCCCCACGTGGCGCCGACGCCCCCCCCCTCGCGGCTCATTGGCTGCCTCGCTCCCCGCGGCCGCGGCCGACACTTCTGATTGGCCGAGCCGGCGCGTCCCTTACGGGCCGGGGGCGGGGCAGCGCCCGCCCGGCGCTGCGGGGCCGCCCCCGCCGCGTGAGGGGCCTTTAAAGGGGCCGCGCCCGCCGCGCGGGGTGGGGGGTTTGTCCTGCCGGGTGTCCCTGCGAGCCCCGGGGACAGCGCGGGTGAGCCCCTGTGGGACCCCGCGATGATGGGGGGAGCAGGGCAGCGCTCGCCCTGTGCTGGCACTGAATGGCGGCTCAGCGCAGGGGCATCCTCGGAGCCTGCTCTTGGCAGAGCGGGGCCAGAGGGGCTCCGCGGTGGCTCCGGGCCGGTGGCAGCGCTGGGAGCGCTGGCGGCGGGTGTGAGCGCTGAGGGGCACAGAGCGGTACCTGTGAGAGCCCCAGCCCGCCCAGGGGTGTCCGGGCAGAAGAGGGCAGAGCAGGGCCTGGGTTTGGCTGATCTCACGTGTCTCGAGAGAAACAAAAGAAACGAAGCGCAGCAGTGGTGGTTTTGGCGGACAGGAGCGTGTCCGTGTCCGTGTGTGTTTGTAACCACGTGCAGGTGGGCATCGTGTGAGGACAGTTGAATCTATGGACTTGGCAGCTGCAGAAGCAGCAGCGCTGCTGGGAGCGGTTCAGAGGGTCAGAGCTGGCCTTCAGCATTGCCCAAGTGCTCCCTTGGATGAGCTGGGAGTCTTCACTTGGGTATGTCAGCTCTCAGTCGGGGAGCTCAGGGTCATCTTTGTCTGCTTTCCAAAACGCCATTCGTCTCTCCAAAATGCCTGTTGTTCCATCAAAAAAAAAAAAAAGTTAAGGATTATTTTATGTTCATGCAGTTAAAACTCTTCCCTCAGTGCTGTTCCATTTCACATGTGCCATCCTGGTTTTTCTAGCACAAGAAAATGAAATGTGTTCAGTCGGGGAGCTGTGAATTCGGAGGGTGATTATTTTTTGGTAGTGCAGTGATATATTTCCTACCAGTGCCTCAATAAAATGTAAAGGTGGAGTCTTTCCAGTGATGTCAGACGGAGTAATATCAGGCCCCAAATGGGACAGGATGGGTTGGAACAACATTCTGGTGGCTTCAGTAAAAATTTTCATTACAGACAAATACTCACGGACTTTTTATCCCTCCTGGTTGGGAACAAAACCTCCTAAATGGGACCCAACCCTGTGCAGGGATGGAAAAAAAGCACTCGGGAGGCAGCTGTGAACTGCAGGGTTGGTGACAGCAGGGTCATTGTCCCCTGTCAGCCCGATGCCACAGCAGGAGGGAAGGAGGGTCCTGGCCTCACCCAGGGAGAAAGGAGGGAGTGGGTGGGCTGAGAGGGGGCTCCCAGGGAGGGGAAGGAGGTCATTTTGGAGGTGGAATATTGTTTGAGGCAGGTTATTGGCACTTCGCAAATGGGATGGAGCCTAACAGGGAAAAGGCTTCTGACATTCCAAATAAGGATGAGGGCTTGTCCATCAAAGGCTTAATTCACACCATCCTGTACACTTCAAATCATACCTGAGACGTAGCTGTGCTGACATTCCCAGGCAAAGGAGCCCTCAGCTAAAGCTGTTCAGCATCCATGTTCCCACGGCATTGTTCTCTATTGTGGCAGAGAACACTTGTTCTAATTGCTGGGGAGAACACTTGAGTTTCTGGTACCAAACAGTTAAGAAAAATAAACTTAAATTAAGAGGTTAGTCACCAGAAAGTGGAAACCATGTCTGGAATTGTTAGAAATAAGGCTTGCTTGAAAATAAATATAGAATTATTCACCATGGTAACTATTGCCCTATTGCGTTAGTGTGTATCGATTTAACATTAATCCAAAGACTAATGCTGGGAAATATTTGGACTCTTTAATGGACAACTGTTTAGTTAACAAAGCTTTGGGGAGATGTGGAGCTTTTTTGTTTTGTTTTTCCTTAGATTGACTCAACCACTTTTGGAAGAATACGATTTGACTCTTGGAGTTACTTATTTCTCACGTGGATCTTGCTTTCCCATCACATTTTATGAATTTACCCTTAGTGCTGCTGATTTAACTAGTGATGAAGTGTTGCAGTGAGGAATAAAAGGGAAGATTTAAATGTGACTGCACAGGCAAATGCCTGACTTCTGGTCTGGCGATGAGCAAAATTAAGTTACAGTTCCAAACCAGCCAGAACCAACTGATGTGCCCATGTCCTTCAGTTTGTCCAAGGACCTCAGATGACATTGGAGCTCCTGCGTGTCCCTTTCCATGGCTGAAGAGCCTGAGGCCCAGGGAGCAGCCTCGGCTCACCCTGGAGTTTTATGGCAAATCCAGGAAGCAAAGGGAGATCTCGCAGTGCCAGACTCATCCTGGAGCCATCAGAGGGGTCTCCAGGGAGGACATAAAAAGAAGTGGAAGAAAGCTGATCAGTAGAGAATGCAGGAGCCAAAATTAACAACAGTGTACTCTGGAAGTGTCCCACTGACCAGTACTTGCTGCTGGTACAGAAGAGACTCTGACAAACAGGGTGGGCTGGAGGGTGGATGGTGTCATTACAAAGAACAGGGTGAAGCGTTTAGCTTAGTGATGTACTTTTAATTTTTACAAGCCCATCTGGGATGGCTTTAATTATTTGTTCTTAAATCATGGTGGAAAAATGCTGATTGTTCTTAAAGCCACATGAGTCGTTCAGATGAAATGGGGATGGTGGTAAACATAACATTTTTAAACCAGCATCGACTTGCAAACACTTATTTTTTTTTCTTTATTTTTAAAGAAGGTTGGGAAGATGTGTGAACTTGCAGCAGCCTGCATCTGAAACTGGAGCCTTTATCCCTGGACCTGTGGGTGATGCCATGCCCAGCTGGGAAAGGCAGAGCTGTGCTTGTTGCAGCAGAGATTGTGCACAAGGGTTCTGTAACCCACCACTCGAGGACCTGACCTGCCACAGAGGAATAATACATTACTTAGAGCTGCATTGACTTGCTTGAGACCATTTTGTAGTGTTCACCTTGACTTTCTGGCAGTGTTTTAAGTGCAAAGGGTGTTAGTTGCAAGCTGCTGGGCTCAGCTTAGCTTGCATCTGCCTTTCCTGGCCAGTCAAGCAAGGTTCATTGGAGAATAGTCTCTAATATTCAACTGTCAACTGTTTTAAAAATAATATAAAAATATATTTTCAGTTAAATAATAACAAAAATGGGTTGATTGATAAAGCATATCTGAACTGGCATTTATCTTCACAGTCTTGACTCTGTGTGTTCCTGGCTTTAACATTCTTGATGGCCTTCCTGGGGCTGGTGGGCTCCCACCCGAGGGCCACGTCCCTGTAATAAGGGTGATGTTGCTTCACATTTTCATGAAGCATTTCCAAAAGTTTGACTGCCACAAAAGAAATGGAGCCCCCCTGGACCAACCTGAAGCAATCAGCCAAAAAGCAGGTAAAGGATTATCCCTCCTGTGTGTTACCAATGAGGAAACTAAGGCAGGGAACAAAATATAAAAATAGGATTGGAATCCCTTTATCTCTAATTCTTGTGTAGATTTTTTTTCAGGTAATTGTCCCTCCTCTCCCTGCACACTAACCCCCTCCTCCAGGGCCACCCCGGTGCCTCCCACTGCCTTTGGGAATAGCACTCCTTGGATAATTCATTTCTGGGAAGCACAAACTTCTTAAAGCTTGTTTCTATCTGAGCTGCACGATCCTCTTCCGTGTTTCCTTTGGATTAGTAATTGTTGGGAGTTACCATCTGTCAAGTGGCAAGAAGTAAAAGATTAAACAACCTGGAAATTCCTTGTTCCTTCTCTCCAGGCATTTTCACAGGACTGGATGGGGCTGCAGGAGTAAAGCACAGGCGGGTATTTAACATTAGTTTGTAAGTAGTCATGTAGAAATAAATTCCATTTTTTGGGGTGAAAATAAAGGTTAAACCTTATGAGTGAGTGCCACCGTGCCTGACCCAACTCTCAACACCATCCATCTTGTGGGATTGCCACAGCTTAGTAGGAATAGGATTTCTGCAGGTCAGTTACTTGTCCCTGTCTTGGCGCATCTTCCCAGCAGCATCTCTGGGGAGCTCAGGCCCAGCTGGGGACTCTTCAGATACTCCCAAATCCTAAATCAGAGCTATCAACAATTATGGGAAAATATGCTTTCTTAGAAGATAACTGAAGCTGCCTTTATCTCCCAGTAACAGGATTCACCAAGTATTATAGCAGCTACTTCGCACTGCTGTAGTTAAGCTTGTTTCAGCATTTTCATTATAAACCTCTGTTTTCACAGGTTTATTTCCCAGGGAAAAAAAAAATAAAATCTCTCTTGACTAAAGCTTGGCACGCTGAGCCCTCAGGGAGAGATGATGGTTTTTTCCTTTTACCTGTCTATGGAGTGAATGGGGTCACTCCATTTTAAAACATATGGTTTGAAACAAAGTGGGAATGTCTCTGTCTGGAATAGTTTCCGAGTAGAAAGCAGCATCATTGGAGCTAATGGCAGAATTTACACCAAGTTCAGCCATGGCGCAGGTTTTCCCCCCACATTTCTTTTCCAGTCTTTCCCATTTTTTTGCCTGAGAAGCCACGCTGGGGACTGGCTGTGTGAGGCGAGGCCGAAGCCCTGTGGCTCGGTGCTGTGGGGCTGCAGCAGGGTGGGTGTTGTGGGTGAGCTCGGCTCGCAGGTGTTTTTCCTGCAGGATGCCCAAATCCAGGTGCTTCGGGGGCTGATCTGCAAAATCTCTGATGAGTCCTGGTGGAAGCCAGGAGTGGTGGGTGACACCAAACCCAGCTGGGGTGGGCTCTGAGAAGGGTGGGCTCAGCAGTGCGGGTGGTGCATTAAAGATCCTCAGTGGGTGTGGGAGGGCAAGTGCAACTGCAGCATCTCTCTTGCAAGGAAAGGCTGAGGGAGCTGGGCCTGTTCAGTCTTGAGAAGACACACTGAGAAGGGGACCCCATCCATGTCTGTCAGGGCCTGCAGGGAGGGGTCAGAGGATGGACCAGGCTCTGCTTTTGGGGGCCCAGCAATGGGACAAGAAGAATGGGCAGGAACTGATGCCCAGGAAGTTCCACCTGGACATGAGGAACTTCTTCCCTGTGCAGTGACCGAGCACTGAACAGAGACCAGAAAGGGTGTGGAGTCTCCTCCCTGGAGATATTCCAGAGCCGTCTGGACACAATCCTGTGCCGTGTGCTCTGGGATGACCCTGCTGGAACAGGGAGGTTGGACCAGATGCCCCATTGCGGTCCCTTCCAGCCTGACCCGCTCTGTGATTCCGTAGTTCCGTGAGCCCCGCGCCCCCCTGGAGCAGCCGCCGCCCCCCTTGGGCGCGTCCGGGGGTCCCGCACCGGGCGCGGGGGCAAAGCAGGGCGCGCTCCCGCCGCCCCCCCGCGCCCTCCCCCCACCGCTGGTCCCGGCGGCGGCGCCGGGAAGGCAAGGGAAGGAGGGAAGGGAAGCAGGGTAGGGAAGCAGGGAAGGAGGGAAGGGCAGTCCCCGTCTGGCGCTGACGTCACGGTCCCGCCCGCGGCGGCGGCGGCGCGGCCGCGTCCCCGTGGCCGTGAATGAGCGCGGGGGGCGGGAGCGGAGCGGGAGCGGGCGGGCCGCGCTCCCACCGCGCTCCCACCGCGCCGCGCCCCACAAAAGTGCGGGGCTGCCGCTCCGGGCCCAGCGCAGCCGCCTCCCGGGCCGGAGGGGCGCGGAGCAGCCGCGGGGCCGAGCGGAGCCGCTGCCGGGGCCGCTGCGCCGCGCCGGGTTTTTTATTTCCAATTTCTGATCGCAGCTGCATTTCCCTCCCTCCGCCCCCCCGCGCCGAGGAGGAGCCCCGGCTTTATGTGGTGCTGCCCGGGGAGCGCTCGGCGGCTGGGAAGTTCTTTGTGTCGCCGTCGCCTTCTTCCCTTTTTTTTTTTTTCCCCCTTTTTTTTTTTTTTTGTTTAAATGTATAACTTCATGGGGCTGAACAGCACGGCCGTAGCTATTCAGCCCAATGTGTCCTGCACATGCAACTGCAAAAGGTCTTTGTTCCAGAGCATGGAGATCAGTAAGTACTTGTCCTGCTGCTCCCCGGGGTGGGTGCGGGAGGTGCCCGTGGGTGCGGGAGCGCCCTGCGGCCCCGCCGCGGGCGGGGAAGTTTCCGCGGGGGCTCCCGGCGGCGCCGGGACCCTTCGCTGCGATGCGCTTTCTCGGAGTGATTTTCCTTCCCCCTCCGTGCGAGCCCTGGTCTCTCATCTGTTGCTGCTGGGATGTTGGTGCGGGTGTGACACGGCGCGGGCCGGGCTGGCGGAGCTCCCCGGGATCAGCTTTCCCGGGATCAGCCTCCACCGGGCGCTCCTCGGCACCGGCTGTGTGAGATCCGCGCTCTTCCCCATCGCGGCTCCATCACCGCCCGCATCTCGCCCCTTCCTCGCCGTGCCCCGGCGGGCGCAGCCGCCCCTGCCCCGCGCCTTTCCCTCCTGCGGGGTGATGCTGCGGGGCCCCCGAGCCTCCCCCGGGGGTCTGCGCTCCCCCGGGGTAAATCACCCTCCTCTCCGTACCGGGCGGGGGAGCATCGCGGTCCGGACACCCGGGGAGGGCTTGTATTTGGGAACCTGTTCTCCCCGTCTCCAGCCCTTCGGGGCTTTTTGTTCCGAAGGGCGATTTGCCTTTTTTCGTGAATATTTTTCAGCCCTCGCAGAGTAGCAGTGAGGCCACTGCCTGACCTAAATATCCACCACTTCTCTGTGTGCTCTTTCCCTCTTGGAAATGAAGTGCACGGAGATGAAAGAGAAGGAATATTGCTGCTGAGGAAGGAGGAATGAGTTGGGCTCTCTGGCAGTTTCAAGCAAATGGTATTTTCTGTAAAGGGAAGATTTTCAAGGAATCCCGGCCCTGGAGGGTTGTCAGGATTGTACCGTGCTTAGCGCCTCGTTCAGTGCCGTGAAATCCAAACCCTGCACAGACTAATGCAAAATGGCCCAAAAGGAAAACTTGGGAAAGAGTCTGGATTTTGCATATATTCCTGGCACTGCGACGGGGCAGGCTGGCGCTCGGTGTGTGCTGGGGGAGCCAGCTGAGCTGTGCCTGTCTCTGCTAGCACAGGATCTGCCCCGTTACCTCCAGCGGGGCTGCAGAGCATCTGTCTCTTGGTATTTTGGATGGCTTTTGTCCAGTGTCGTCTGCCCTCTCCTCCTCCAGTTTCATCGTTGTTTAATTCAGGTGTCTGAGTCCCGGGGAAGGTCTGCAGGCATTTGTATACCGGGTACTCAAATGTGTTCATTCTGAATTTTAGCATAAACCATACCCTTTGTACTGTATGCACTTTTAATCTTGATTTAATCTCATTCGTGTTCAGACAAAACTAAGCTGGATTTGCCTGATTTTATTAACACTACCGGTACTGAATAGACCATTATTCTTTCCTGACTTTAACAGGCCGGGCTAGATGTGCATACCAATAGCAGTGTATAAATAATGAAGATACAGTTCTTTTTTGTGTCAGCCAGTTACTGAACATAAACTATGTCCCACAGAATCCCAAGGATGAGAGACTTTACTTTGTGTCTGATCAAGGCTCATGGTTATGATAAAAGTTGTGAATTAAAATGTGTAATGTCTTTTGAAGAAAAAGCTTCTCTTCCAGTCTAACTCTTGGCATGAGGTTTTGTTGGAACAACTCAGGCTTTTAATTTCATTCCATGACTTTTTAGAAGCAGCACAGTTTATAATTTTTTTCCCATTTTTTTCAGTGTATGAAAGGCTTGGTAGGAGGCAGGTGCCATTTATGGATGGAGGTGTGTGAGAGGCTGGGGACAGTGAAGTACAGCAGAGGAGACCTTGCCTGAATTCGGGTGCCACACATCTCCTGAGATCCTTCCCTGAGTTGTCCCCTGCTCTCTGTCAGCTCTGGGGTCCTGCCACTCAGGCACTGAGTTCCCATTCGCTCCCGGGAGCCTTGGACAGAGCTCCCTTACTGCTGCCCGCCCTTACCTTATGTTCCTGTAGGTTTCTTTGTCGCCAGTGTTATTATTTATTTCCTGCTGGTGACGGGCAGCGTTCACTCACCTCCGTGCTCCAGGAGAGCTTTGGTTGCACTGCAGGGGCTGTTACCTGATCGCTTCCTCCACCTGGCTTAGGTGGGAAGGACGGAGTTGAGCCTCCCTGAGATAAATTCATCACACAGCGTTTTTTCTTCCTCCCGTCTCTTGATTTTACGTATCTTTCTAATACAACTTCGAGTGATCCTCGGAGCAGCCACCACCAGATGCTCTTTAATTTCTCAGCCAAAAGTTACCAAGGCAGCAACGCTCCGGGAAAAAGCAGCATAACTGCAAACTCCTCTAACTTAACCCTCTAAATAGGTTAAACTGTCCAACCGATCCCCCCCAACATTTCCTTGCAGGCTCCATTCCGTATGGCAGGCTGCGGCGCTGCGGTGGAGGAAGCAGCTGGTTTCTGTGTGTGGCGCTCCCAGATTAGGATTATAAAAGGGCTTTTTGGGGGCGGGGGCGCGGAGTCTCGCCCGGCTGGAGTGCCAGTGTGCCGGGCGGTGTTAAGCAGCCAGACGTCTGCGGCAGTGGGCTCTAATCGCTCCGGCTGCCGAAGGAGGTCAGGGGTGACCGTGGTGGCGGAAGAGTCTGTAAATAACTAATTATTTTGGCAGAGCGGGGCGCTGTGCCCGCCTCCCCGCTGCCTTCCCCGCTCCTCGCCGGGACGGCTCCCGGAGGGTGTGGGTGCCAAGGCCGGGCATCCCGCGGGCAACCTGGACATCCCTGCGGGAGGATGGCTGCAGGCACGGGGTGTGAGGGCAGCTCTCTCTGGGCCGGGTGGCTCTGGGCAGAGGCTTTGCTGGTGCAGGAACGTTATCCAAAGCCTTTGGGAGTTTAAGAGGTATCGTTGCACCTCCATCCCCTTGGCTGCAGTGCCCTGGGCTGGTGGGCAGCGCTGTGTCTGGCCAGTGACACAAACTGTGAGAGCAGGTTTCTGTCCAAGCAAGGACTTCTAGGTTTTCACATTCTTTGGTTTAATAACAAACCAAATGCAGATGGCTCAAACCTGGGATCACGTCTCCTTTCTGCTTCAGACTGCTTTTTTGGCAAATATGTTTCTTTCCTGACACTGTGTCAATGGCAGTTACGGCTTCTTCCAGGGCAGAGTGGATAGTAACCACGTACTTCTTTATTCCCCCCCAAGTTTTCCTCATAGGAGGAAGCCAGAGATGCTACCAGGGTTTCAGCAAGTCCGAAAGTGCTTGCACAGAGGATGCTCAGTTTGTGGCATCTCAGTTTGACCTCAGCCAAACCGGGGAGTTCCCTGTGTCTGGCTCTGGCCGTGTGTCCGTGACAAAGTGCTGCTTTTTGCTGAGATCAGCATCCCGAGGTACGATCCAGGAGGAGCAGAGCATGGATGGCTTTGCTTACTGTGGCCTAAGAGCTGTCTGTGTGTGCCCTTGGCCATCCCTGGGGACCCAGACACTCTGAAGTCCCAGCCCTGCAGGTCGAACCTCTCATACCCAGGGAAAGGCCTGGAGAGCACAGGGGTCTTTCTTAAAGTTAGTGCCCTCAAGTTGGTGATTTTAATTTTAGTGTTTTATAATTGGTGTTGAATGGGAGAATGAAAAGACACAGAAGAGATATGCAGGGAAAATAGTCAAACTTTGCTATTTTTTTTCCTGTGGGTGAACACCTGGATTGTGTTGAGCTGCACAGCGGCACCGGCACACACGGCACCAGAGGTGATCCTGTATAATCAGAGGTGATCATCTATAATGCAAAGGGGAGACAAGACATGGCTAATTCTTCCTTTTCAGTCAGTATCAGGGTGTTTTCAGAGGAGGATGTTTGCTGCACTGAGTCCTGTTACCTTCTGCCATGGAGGCATCCTCCACCCCCTGAATGAGCCTTTGATTTGCCTTTGTTTTGTTTAGTAGTGTGTTCTCAGATCCGAGTTCTGAGTGGACCAGCACTGAAGGGTGTGTTGGGAACAGCAACCTCATTTTTAAAGCCAGGAATTCCCAAGGTAGGGCCTGGGATCACCTCTGAATTTTCAAGATGTTGAATTAGTTGAACTACCACTGCTTCCCTTGCGGATGGAACCCACATGTGTATGTTCTTACTTTATTTGCTGTTGCTCACCAAATATACTAATATTTTTAGATTTCCCAGGCTGAAGTTGGTGGTTTGATAAATCCAGTTTTAGAATGAATTTGTAAACCTCAATTATAAATGGATAGACGTGAGGAGACCTTTCCAAGGGAAGTACCAAAATACATGGTGTCACTAATAGCAGTAATTACAATCCAGCTTCTTTCCTAAGTAATTCACTGTGCAGTCATGTCTGTCGGTGTTGTTTCATTCAGGTAGTAGCAACCGTCAGAGTTTGCTGAGCCTAATTAGTGAAAAAAAGGTCATTTATTTGCGGTGCTGTTTCGTGTAAAAACTGCCTACCAGTTTTCTTCCTGGAGGGAGATCCCATGTGTGGTGTGTGGTTTATCTTATCAGATCCCTCCTGTCCTCCAATACACGGTGCATCTGCTGTTGGCACGTTTTGTCAAAGTAATAAAGCCTGGCTGGAGAGCTCACGAGGAGAGAGGTACAAGGGCCACTTTGCTGCAATTAAGTGGAAACTTGGTTCACACCGTGAGCACACTCCCAGACGTCCATAAAGCAAAGGAATCATTGATGTCAACGGGGATGTTTTATGCAGTGTTCTTCCTGTCTGCGTGGCTGAATTGCTGGGTGATTATTTTATAACTATTTTGGGTGGCAGAAGGTAGGTCACTCGGGCAGATCCCAGGTGAGGAAGCACATCAGAGACCTGCTCCGTCTGCGGGCGGCGCGGCTGCATCCGGCACCAGAGAGGAACAGGGAGGATTTCAGCATAGGGCTCCCCTCTGTGACAGCAGGATGTGACCTCTCATCTCCATCTTTCAGAGCTGATTAGTGGACTGCTGTGTTGCTGCTTCCTTGCTGCAGGGAATGTAGTAGTGGTCTGGGAGTTCCTTGAGAAGTAATGAGTGAGTGCGGGGTCAGGAATAGCCACCTGAGTGTCAGCACATGAAACCCTGAAACACAGACACAGACAGACAGACACACTGCTGAGAGCTGGTGAGACCCTGCACACACACCCAGGCACCACTGAGAGCTGGTGAGACCCTGCACACACACACTGCTGAGAGCTGACAAGTTTTCCATACCCGAGCAAGTCTCACTGTCTGTGTGTGCACACAGGCATAAACACATCTGTGAAAGTTAATTTAGTAGTACAAAAAGTGGTTCAATCAACTGGCTGATGAAGTAGTTGGTAACCATAAAGAGGAGTTGTGGGGTTTGGGCTTTTTGTTTGGTTTGTTGTTTGTTTTTTTTTTTAAAGGAGATAAATTTCAGCTGTAAGAATTTATCATCCAAATCAGAGGATTTGGGGAGCTATTGAGAGTAAAGAGAGCTTTGATGATTTGGCAAGGAATACAGCTTCTAAGGCAGCACTTTGATCTGCATTTTAAATGCTTCTTTGTAATGACAGTTTCACAATTTCTTTTCTCATTTTGAGTCAGTTTTGCAGAGGTATGTTTTCAGAGAAAATAGTAACAGCACACATTATTCTTGTTGGCTTTGGAGCCAGCTAGAACTTGTAGTTCATCCCAGATCTTTTGGCTACCGTGGTAAATTTATGATTGCACCAAAAAGGAAATTAGTAAAGATGTTAAATATTATCAAAGCTTTGCAAATCTTTTGAAATCTCTCTGGTGTGAAAACTAAACTTGCATTAGCATTTTTGCTGCGGTCTGTTGTACAGTGTTTATCCAAGCATCCACCTCATACTGCAGGTTCCTGATTTAGCTTTTTTTTTTTCCTTCTGAAGGACACATTACTGTTTAGCACACTCATCTTTTTAGTCTTGTGTTGCACCTGGAGACCGTGGTTCTAGTGACTCAAGCTTTCTAAAGACAACCCTACTGGGAATCTTTTTCCTTCCTTTCTATCTACAGCACATCCTCAGATAAACTCCTGTTGAAGGGAGAAGGTTGTTGTCGCCTACATATTCTTATACAAGAGAGCTTGTTGCATTAATTTATGTAGTAATGGAAAGGGGTAGGAATTGGTAATGTTTATTAAGGTTTTAATGTAAATCTTGTATAGCACCTTTCCTTCTTGTAGCCAGTTTGGGGTGGAGTCTATACTCTGCTTCAGAAATCAGAAGCCTCAAGCATGAGAACAAATAAACAAGTTTCCCCAAATTAGTCTAGAGCTGTGTGGTAGCTGTTCTGGTGCTGGTTTTGGCCTCTCCTGAGCTGTGGCTCTAAGCTGTACCAGGCTGGCAGCTCCTCTCTGCTTGTGGACCAAGTGGAACAGGAGTGTAAAACAGGGCACACATATAATTTCCAAGGTAAATTCACTCAGGAAGTTGGATCTTCAGTTACATGTCAAGGGTGGTATCACCAGGAGGCCTTAGACAAATAGCACTGTGTGTACGTTTAATTTACATCCTTTCCCAAACTGTCAGTGACTTTGTTCACTTCAGAGATGCTACAACCAGCACACTGGTCCCTATCCAGGCTCAGGTTGGCATCAGGTCCACCTTCACTTTTAGATTTCTTTGACGCAACGCTACTTTTTCACCGCATCCAGCGAAGTAGCATCACTGAGGTCGCAATCCATCAGTGTCCCTTTGTCTGTCCAGCTAGTCAGACTTCCATTTTCTCATTGCTACAGGACTAGGCTGATGCTCCCTGTAGCAGAGGGTGTATTTTTTGCTGTGTGTGGTGTATATTGGTGTGTCCTGGGCTGTGGTGTTACATAAGGATACCTTGCACAGCGTTGGGAACTTGTCTCACAAGTTGTCAGTGTTGGTGAACGTCCACAGCGCTTTCAAGTGGTTCACACGTTGGTGTTTGGTTTCAGTCTCGCACATATCTTTAATAAAATGCCTCAGACTGGGTAATTTTTCACTTGCAGTGTACATTCAAAAACGTGCAGCTAGAAAGGCAAGTGCTTTGGCACATGGCAGTTCTCTGAGCCATTTATGAGACCCTGCTGATGGCTGTAGAGCTGAGGGATTGTGCCTGTGATGGTTTGCTGGCGTGAGGTTTGTGCACTTCAGCAGGTGCAACAGGATTTCCCACATTTGCAAACTTGGCCCAAGCAACCCAGCAAGGCAGAACTTAGCCTTGGCCAATGAAAGCTGATTAACCCCCAGGCTTGGAGCACACCAAGAATGAAAAGAGGTACTGGCACCAAAATCAATGCTACTTTTCAAAGAATATATGCAGGACATGGGTTGGGGATTTTTTTTTTCCATCTCTTCATTCTGTCCAATATGTAAAGTAGCTGGTTTGTTACTCTAACCCCCTACAAATGATTGTCAGTAATAATTCTGTAAAACTGTGAATCAACTCTGCATGACTTTGTGCAAATAGACTGAGTAATTTCTTTGTTCTTTTCTTCTTACTTTGTAATTGGAGTCTGTAAAAGCCCAAAGGTTTGGTCTTGTGGAAAGCATGATTCATTTATTGGTGTCTGTGCCGACTAGTTATCTTTCAGTAATTCCAGAGTGCTGCTACAAGCCAAGAGTGATTCATACATGGCTAAGTGCACAAACAAATGGGGTCATGGCCATCTGCAGAAACTTTTCTAATCTATTTATGGTATCGGAGAAAGAAGTGGGTGTATTAAGGATGATGGAATAGGTGTCAATTACATTGGTGAATATAACCGGTTAAGTAACGCTAACCATTACTCAAAACCACATCTGCTCCTTGCTAAAGATCACAACAGCAGGCCCTGTTTAAATGTTAACACAGATCTGATACAAGAGATGGATTGAGTGTCTAGCTTGCCTCCTGAGGAGCTCACCATCCTCACTGATGTGGAAGGCTCTTCTGCCTTCCTTAAGGTTTAGACTGGAACTTGCACTGTGAGTATTTGTAGTGGCAGACCTCAGTCATTTTATGCTTTACGTGCAGAATTTGGCCTTTTACTTAGTTAGCTTGTATTGGTAGTCAGGGGTAGCATTTGTCATTGGCACACAAGGTAGAATGGCTCTGTGATCTTAGCAGAGACAGGTGGAGGTGAGTCATTTTTCCTTCCAAATGCATCTTCAGTGGTTTAAAATCTCAGAGGGAAAACAACCAGCATCTGACAAGGTAGCCTTCCTCTGCTTTCGTCCCATTTGTAAGAATTCATTTTCCCTTTGTAACTGATAACAAATCATCCCTGGTTGAAGCTCTGTCAGAATTGCTCCATTCAGGTTTTAGTCTTTTGCTCTGGGGGAGTCTGTTTGCTCCTGCCGTGCTCAGGAGTGCAGGAGCCCCAGGGCTGGCACTTGGTGCTGGAGTTGATTGTGAGGAGGAGGAGTTTGAGAATAGCAGTAGGAAATAGCAGGATGAGAAGCCTCCAGAGGCACAGGGGTGAGGATTGCTGGTGGGCTCACTCTGGACCCCTTATTTGTCTGCTCTTCAGCCTGGCACACTGCAGCTGGGTTTGAACCTGAAATATGTGCATCCAGCAAGATCTTGAACTTGCAGAGCATGGGGTGGTCTCAGCGCTTCAGAAACATCCCACATCTGCAGGGTAGCTGAGTATTACTCTGGAGACAAGCTGGAAGCACAGGTGGACCAGCACAGTGATGTTTGGAAGTGGCTGTGGCCCCATCTCCCCGAGCCCTGGGAGACCTGTGCAGTCACTGCTCAGTTGTGTTTGATTTCATAGGACTTGACTGGAACACAGAGCTCGTGGACTCCAATTTCTGTAAATTGAATTGAAGCATCGTCGCTGGCCAAAAATATGGAAGAATTTGGCAACGTGTCGTTGTTGTCCTTTTTACTGATGTTTTGAGCGCTGTGACCGGTTCTGCTGCACCCTCACTGCCCCTGCTCCCTGGGAGGGGGACGGGGCCCTGGCTGACACCCCGAGCACGCTGAGGAGGGGGAAGTGACCCAGACTTTTGCCCAAAGGACTGATGAGTCTCTCCTGATGTCTGAACAGCTTTCTTCTTCTGCCCTTGCTTTATTTAAGTCAACAGATTGTGTAAGCCACATGCTAGATTTACCTGCAGGGCAAGTGGGAAGGAAGCAGTGCCATTTGGATGAATTCCCAAAAGACATCTAACCGCTGAGCGTTAAGACTAACATTTCCAAGCCCGAGTCCTACAACAGTCCTGACTCTGCTTGTCGCCACTTCCATCCGTGGCTTTGGCTGCCAAGGACGAGTCTCAGGGAAGCTGCCCTGCTGTGGCTGCTTGCTGGCTGTCCCCCTGTGGGTTGGGCTCTGTGCTCAGCAAGCTTGGAAATTCTCCCCCTCAGTGGTTTCTGTTTAATGTTATGATTAATGTCGTTATTTCTTACAAAAACAGAAGATCCCCCCCAAAGCAGAGCTGTGCCCTGCGCCTCCCACACCCTCCTGTGCCGTTTCCCACGGTCCTGAGGGTCCCAGCTGACTGTTGGGGCCACAGGGTGAAACACACAGCTGAGCAGCTGAGATGGCCCAGGGTTGGGCTTGTCCTTAGTGCCTGCTCCAGGCCTGAAACTGGGCTGGATTTCCTTGTGCTCTTCCCAAGTATTTGTGTAGTGAGACTTGGTTCCTCCAGAGTCAGTCAGAGGCTGCAAGGGCAGATATCTCAGCTGCTTTTCTGGAGGAGCAAGTCCTGCTCTTTGTGTTATCTTCATTATTCCCCCCATTATCCCACCTTACCAAGGGTGTTCTCTTGGCTTCAATAACTTAGAATAGCATATACAGACGAGGCTCTTTAGCACTGAGCTGTGAAAGTACCTTGGCCTGCTCAGTGATGTCTTTAGGACACTTAAGAAACAACGTGATCGATGGACACCTGCTTCATACAATTCAGAGGAAAATGATCTTAAATTGCAATTATTTCCCATGTAATAAGCAGAAATTTCATTTTTATTGTTTCACTTCTATTACTGTACTGGGACTTTGCTTTAACGGGAAGATGTGTTTTCTAGTTCAGTGTCTCCCTCTCCAGCATGTTCAAACACACACACGAGGTGTGTAACACTTAATGATACTGATCACTGGTGTGTAATGCAATCAGTGGTTTATATTTCTCTGGTGTGACTTATTGGTAGCGGTATATACACACTGCACCTTTCTCAGCTTTTGCTGGGAATGCAGGTGGTGCCTGATGTGCCAGAGATGGGCTCAGACACAAGGAGAGGGGGCAGAGGCCTCTGATGGGGGTCCCGTGTGCTCTGAGCGAGGTGCAGAACAAGTACAGGGTTACAAACATGTCCTGTCCTGCTGATAGCTTTTAATCCTCATCGTTCTCAAGGGTTTTCTTGATAAATACTTCTCGACCTCCACTGACTTGCCATCCAGGCCTGAATCGTAAGGAACAATAAACGTAATGGACAGACTCGATTTAATAGATGCACTATGAGCTTTTTATTAGTGCAGCTTTTCACAAAAAGAAAGGAAAAAAAGATGACTGCATTTATTTAGTGGAAGTGCAGAAAGCAGCTCTCTCCAAACTGAGGGAAGCATGCCTCAGTGGGCTCAGCTCAGCTCCTGGTTGTGCAGCGAGGGAAGGATCCATCCTGCTGTGCAGCCCGTGGAGCGCTGGGTGGTCTCGAGGGGGTTTAACGGTGCGTGCGGATGCTCAGGAATTTCTCTTTTGACTTGACCGTGGGGTTTTGCTGCTCTTCAGACCACAAGTGCACTCCAGTCACAGCAGGTTCATGGGTTTGGAGATGCCTTTCATCCCCTCCTCCTGTTCTTGCAGGGTGCTCGGGAGGGGATCTCGCAGCCGTGTGTCTTCCTTGGTTGCGTTTCTCGAGATTTGCAGACCCACATTAAGCGTCTATTAAATTAAGCAAAATGGCCTTTAGAAAGCTACATTTCAAGTGGAAGAAATGCTTTATGTAACATAGGGGTATGTGAGGGGACCTAAATACAAGCTTAAATTGGCAGTTACGAAAATAGGTATAATTGGGTTTTTGCACAGTGATTTTACAGCTTCTGAGTTTAATGTCCTGATGAAATCCTGCATCCAGTCCAGGAGCAGTGCAGCCAAGGAGATGGGGGTTGAGGAGCCCAAGTAATGGGACTTGTTCTAGGAACAGCCTTGCCCTCGATTGCAAAACTGGACACACCTGTCATTTGCTGAGGCTCTGCTCTGTCTGAAAGGTGTCTGGAGCAGTGGTTCCCTCTTGCCTGTGTTTGCCCTTTGGTCTTTCCCCTCAGGGAGGGGTGTCAGGGCTGGGAAAGGGATGTCTCTTACTATGGTTGTAACTACTTGCAGGTGAAAAATGCAGCTGTACCCTCCTAACTGGGCACATGCCAAGAGCTGCAGCTTTGTTTTCCAGGCTGATCAATGGAGTTCATTTAAGTTGTTGGGTAATTTAGTAGCTGGAGGCACTTCTGTGGGCTTGGCGTGAGAGTGGCTGCCTCACTTCCCCCCTCAGGAAGGCTGGGAAGGGTTTCCCTCTGAACCCAGGCTTCCCTGGCTGTGGCTGGGGCCAGGTGATGCTGTGGGGCTGTCACCCAGCCATTCTGGGATCAGGAGCCTGAGGAAATGGAGGAAATCTCATTTTGACCTTGCATCCTCATATTAATCCCGATAGTCTTTCCTGTTTTAATAGTTAAAGCCTTTCCATTCTTCTGTCTGGAGAGATGGCACGTTGGCTCTCTTGGGAAGAGATTGACCCATCCTCTTTAGGAAAGCTGGTCCCAAAGAAATCAAGGCACCTGAGAATCCCGTTGGCAGGAATTGGAAGAATAATTTTTTTATTTGGTATATCTTTAACCACTTAGGCCTTAGAGCTGGTTTCCTTTCTAGCTTACTTAGGGTCTTGCAAGGATGAAAAAAATCTGTTGCTTTCCTAAGTGTCTTAGCCAACGCATGGGAGGAAAGCCTGGCACTGTGAGACAGGGCGGAAGAAGCTGAGATAGGATTTGCTGCTTCTTTGAAACTGTCCCTTTTTAATTGTCCAAACAGCGTTTCAAAGAAAATCTCTGCTCTTCTCTATCTTCTTCCAGCATTATAATTCTATATAATCACTTTTCTTTCTCTAAAAGAATAGAGCGTGATTTATTTTTTCTTGCAGAAGGAAGAAGGGATAAATTCCAGATGTTGCTGGGATACACTTTTTGCCTCTGTTTAATGTTTAGTGGCTTTCAGTAAACAGGCTGCAAGAGGTGGGGCTGATGTTTTTATTCCAGGACAAATCATCTACAACAAATCCCATCTGCTGATGGGATAGGGGGGAGCGTATCTTGGGTGTGACCTGGTGGGGTTGGAGATGATCCTGGCTTTCCTGCCGTGCAGAAAGGCAAGGAAGGCTGAGGCTGGTCCAAGTGGTCCTTTGGGGTCTTTGCTCCTTGTCTTTCAGGGTATTCACCCTCCCCTTCCCACCTCAGTGCCAAGCTCCAGCTCCATGAGTGAGAGACACTGTGCGGGGTTGGATCCCCTGCCCATGCCCTGGTGTGGGAACAGGCACTTCTGCTTTCAACTGGCACCGGGATTTTTGGAGAGCAGCTCTGCTCTGAAGGGTGGAGAGGGCTGCCACGTCCTGCATGCCATCATCCCACATGGGATGCTCAGTTTAGCGGGACTCTCCTGGCCAGCCAGGCTGTTTTGGTGCCCAGCAAAGAGCATCCATGTGCTCTGCACCAGCATGGGGCTGGATCCAGGAGCTGGGCTCTGCGGACAGGCAGCCCTTTTCCCTCCTCCCACAGCTAAGACCTGTCTTTTCAGTGCATGCCATGCTTTGCAGCCTTCTTGCAGGCTAAACCAGCAATGATTTTCCAGCATGTGTTGCACAGAGGCGTTGTGGGACCAACACGGCAGCTCCGTTCCCTGTTTCATGTTTTCACCTGTTTAGGCGAAGCACATCTCTGTTTTGTTGGCAGCCTGTTGGGTTGCACAAACAGTGTAAGACAAAACCACGAGCAGGTGTTGGTCCAGCCAGTGTAATTACTGGTTCCTTGCTGCTGCTGCTGGTAGGCAGACAGTGTGAGCCACCCTTCACATGGAGCCGTCTGGCAGGACTGCGGCTGCAGAAGGGCTCCGGGCACCGATCCACCGGGAATATGCGCCGACGGCTCAGCCACTCCCTGTATCTCTTCCCTGCTGCCGATTGCATAAAAAAAGTTATGCATATATGGAGGGAGGGAGGAGAGCTGAGGGTGGCTCTGGTCAGGTTTAAAGCACCGACTTTATGTGCCAATTCTCATTTGCATTTAAAAAGTTGGCAAATGCGTGGCTGAACCTAAAGGGCAGATGTGAGGATGGGAGAGGCAGGAGTGCTCAGGGAGAAGGGAGAAGCAGCATCCTAAAATCCTGTCTGGCTTCAGAGGGTTCAGCTTGTTTCTCCCACACATCCCAGACCATCACCAAACATTTTGGATGAGGCAGGGTGATGTGCCTTTGTGTGCACAGGGTGTCACACCTGGGGTGTGCACAGCACTGCATGCTGAGCACCAGTGGGGGCATTGCCTGGGCTGTGGAGTGGGGAGAGATGTTGCTTTCTACCCTTTTGGAAATTTAACCAGAGAAAAGCTGATCCTGATCCAACCAGCTGCAGACATGGGGGCTCTTTTTTTCAATGTCTAAATTTGACTCCCACCCTTTTGGGCCTCCCAAGCCTTTTTTGGCATCCACTTGTTCTCAGCCTTTACTTTTTCCTTTTGGGACTCCCACCCCTTTTTGGCCTCCAGTCTTCTTATGGCCTTTCACTCCTTTCCAGCCTCCCACCCCTTTTCGGGCTCTGTGCAGCGAGCTGGCTGAGGAGGAGGAGGAGGAGGTCCGAGCTTGTTGCCACACGTCGGTGTTTGGCTCGGCAGAATTCCTTTCTTCCCTTTCCCGTCACGGTCGGTGTCAGTGCCCGTTCCAGCAGGGGGGTGGTGGTGCACAAGGGCCTGGAGGCTCTCAGAGCCCATGTGCATTCAGGTGACACCACACTCTTGCACGATCACTTTTGAACACCTGCATGTGAAGCATTGATTTGCAATGTCTGAGCTCATCCCTTTGAATCAGGCTGACTTCACCTCAGTGAGCCGACTCCGATCCCTTGTTATTTAGCGGTAATTTGCAGCAACTCTCTGACCCTTAATCTTTTCCTGGGGTGCGAAAGTTGCTTATCTCTGTCCTCTCAGGTGCATGGAAGGTAGCTTTTTAAAGCTTTATTTGGGAGCAACCATGTGTTGATATAACCCCTTGGACCTCCCAGCCTGCTCTGCTGCCACTGTGGGAGCGTGCGGTGTGTCTGCAGCCCTGGTGTGGTGTGTCTGGCAGGGACACACTTGCTGTCTGTTGGGTTAAAGGCCACTTTTATAGGCCAGTAGGACTCCTTCAGATCAGACTGTACTAATTAGTACCAATTAACCATTATCAGTGACAGACAGTTCTTATGGGCTTCATAAAAAAGTCCTGCACACGTGTTTCTTCGGTGAAGCCCCTGGGGGATGCAGAGCACTCACCCGGCCCACAGTGTCACAGCTTGTCAGGCACTGGGGTTGTGCTGGGGGGGTCGGGAGGGTCCATATCCCATGACCCCCTCAGTTTTGCAGGTAGTCACACACTGCTCACTGATGGGCGAGAGAGAAGTCATGAGCTGTCTTTTATCGCAAACTTTTGGCTGCTTTGTTCTCCTCACTTGAAAATACATCTGCTGGGCACTGCGTCTGGGGTGTTGTGCAAGATTTTGCTGTGGGTCTTCCTCTTCAGCACCCCACAGCCCCCACTGGGGGGTGGGGTGTCAGGAGACCCTGAGCTTTCACCCAGGCTCAGCAGTACATGGGGCTCAGCTACCAGTGTTTGCAGAGGAGACAGAACATGACAGATAGCCCACCAGTGCTTTGAAGTGCAGAGTGCTGCCCCGGGGCCATGGACAGGCAGTCTGGCACTCTTGAATGTGGCAGAGAGGTCTCTGGGGTGGGCTGAGTGATCACAGAAACTTCACAAACCTCTGTAAGGCTGAATTCAGCATGCCACCAGGTGAGATGGCCGCGGGTGGAGGAGAGCGGTCCTGGGGAGGTCCATGTGGGGGAGAGAGAAACAGGACCTTGTGCAGCAATGTCTGGTGTGGGAAAAGCATGTGGGGTCTAACCAGGAGTGGTGGCACCTGGCTCGGGGTGGCTTTGTTCCTCCTGGAGGTGGTAGGTTTGGGTGCAGGTGTCAGCCATGGCTGGTACGGGGGAGCTCTGCCAGGACGAGTCCCCAGGAGGGAGCTGGGGTGTGTTGCAGCCGGTCGGAGGTGGCTCCCATCACTGACGGATGCTTTCTGTTTTTCTCTCAAATGTCTCCAGGCACTGAATGTTTAGGTCGCACCTTTCCAGGTAAACTGGGTAAGTGAAGTATTTCAAGAGTTGCCAAGATCTAATTACGAAGGCTGATTGCATGATTGCAGCTGCTGTACCGTAAACACCCCGGTTACTCACTCCACGGAACGGGTGGGACGTTGCCTGGCCCCAAGAGCAGCAGGTACCTGCTGTTTGGGTGCAGAGGGGGATGCAGTGTTGTCTTCAGTGGCTGACTGTGCAAACCTGCTGTTTTTTGACTATCCATACCTGGCTGCACTTTGGTAATCCTGGATGGGATTTTTTTCTTTTGCTGTTCAATGTAGAACCATCTTCAAAAGCTGAATGTCTTTTTAAGCACCAGTACTCTTCCATTTGCTGATACTCTGGCAAACTAATGAGCAGCACTACATCGAGGACAGAAACTTTCATTGTATTTTGTGAAAGTAGTTTGACAGTCTGAACCCTTTAACATCATGGGATGTGAGACTTCCCTCGAGTGTGGCTGGAGCTGCCTGTGTTCAGCACAGACAAAATGAGGTGTTGGGAGCCCTGTTGAACCAGGCTGCTGGATTTGAGCTGAACCTGTTTGAAAAATAGCTTTTGCTGTTTTAAAAAGACATTGTTATAGCATCTATGTGTCTGTCTCTCAGTTTAGAATCGAGTTTATGACAGTGCCCCAAAAGTAAAGTGTCTTTGCTCAAATGTGGAGTCCCAAGCCTGCTGGGAAAGGACCAGCAAAATAAAGTGTTAACAAGTGGTGAATAAATGATTTTAATAAATGGCTAATCAATTGCTATAGAGCCTGGGAAGTCAATAGAGCTTATGACCTTGGCTTATAACCACACTCAGATCTTTAACTGGCTTATAATGCCTACAGATCATTCATTAGGCTTTTATCAAGCATCAATTAGTAAAAGTCATAATCTAAAATAAGACAAAAAAAGAATTATTTCAGTTGCATTATTTCGAGCCTGATGGCAGAATTTGGTTCCACAGCAGAATAGTCCTTATTTGTGCAAAAAAGCTGTGAGACACCACCGGTCCCCCAGCAGCCTTATCTTGGTGCAGACATCAGGCAGGAGAACTGCAGGAGCCAGAGGGTGGGATGAGCCCCAGTGCTGGGACACTCACACCAGTCCATAGGGAAACTGTCCTGCAGCAGGCAATGGTTTATTTGTATTTATTTTATATTAATGCCTTAAGATTTCAGCAGGTAAGCCGGGCAGAGGGAGCCCCGGTGTCGCTCATGGTGCTCTGAGCAGCTGCTCGGGGCGTTTTTCGCTCCAGCAAAAGGTGTTTGCTGTCACTCGACTGTTGTAAAACTCGCACCCGTTCTCTTGTCCTGTGATTTGGGAAGGCATGTGAGCGGGGTTGTGTTCTGGCTGTGCTGCTCTTCCTGCTTTCCCTGGTCTTCCCTGTCCCATTTTGTGTGTGTGTGTTTGTGCCTCGGGGAGGGAGGCAGAGATGCAAGTGAAAACATGCGGTTTTCTTAGAATATAAATAACAGAAAATTAAGCATAATTTCTGTTTGTTGTAGAGTCGTTCCCTGCAGTCTCCAGTTGTTTGCTCCTTTGCCGCGCTCTTGTACTCTTTGGGTTTTTTCATCTTACCAGATGGATGCTATTTGGAGTGTGCTGTAGGACACTTTAGGGATCTTGCTGCGGGGTTAATTGTGCGCCCAGCGAAGAGCTGTGCTTGCAGACATCAGTGCATGCCCGGGCTTCTGAAAGCCCCGGCTGCCAGACGGGGCTGCCTCTATCAGACGGCTTTTTGCCTCGCCTTTGTTGTCTGGGTCCTTGTCTGCAGCTCCAGCCTGGGCCAGCGTTCCCAGACATCGCCACCTCCACCATCCGCTTCCTCCCGGAGCGCCCTGGTGCTGCCTGCGGAGCCGGGACCCCCGGGCAGAGATGCCCGTGCCCATCCCTGGGATAAAGCTCTGCACGTGGTGGGGCAAAACACCAACCCTGGGCAGGGAGCACCACCCCAGACCGACTCAAAAGGGAGGTTTAGCTTTCTTTGGGCTTTTTTCTTGGGTGTTTTAAGTATTCCACCATCTCCCTGGTAACTCCGGGGTGTCTCTGGTGTGGATGTCAGACTCTTGGATTTCTGTAAATGACTTGTGGATCCTTCTCTTTCCTGCTGAGAGGGATCAGTGTGGCTGAGCATGGTGAGGCACTGCCATTCTCCCCCTGTACACGGAGCAAAAAGGGGTGCTGCAGTTTCTGCTGGGTTTTGTGTCGGCTGTCCTGCTTCTCACAAAGAGTGGCTGGGAATGGATGTGGAGAGGGAAGAAGGAATACTCTCAGCAAGGGCTGAAATGGCTATTCATCTGATTTAGGAGGAGATGCCATCCTTGAACTCTGTAAAATCAAAGGGCAGGGTGGAGGGTTTGCACAAAACAAAATTCACATAGCTAAACATGTAACTACATGAAAGTATGTGATTTCTTAGAGGTTTGGGTGAATTCTGTCTGAGAGAAGCTGGGTCATGCTCTGCATTCACTGCAGTGCTCCCCTGTGAAAATGCCAATACACACCGTTCTTTGTTTTATTGTTGTGGGTTTGGGCATTTTGTTATATTAGTCTTAAATGGGTTTGTTTCCATAGCTGCATACTGCTGATAAAATCCCAGTGTAGGATCTCTCAGTCTCTCCGTGCGTGTGTACCAAAATAAATCACAAGCAGTTGTCAGAAGAAGAGCTGCTGCCATGGCAGGTGCCAAGCTGTGAGGAGGTTGGGGCTGGACCCTGCTGAGACTGCAGGTGTGTGACATCCCATCCCGGTGCCACCACGCAGTGTCCTGCCACAGCTCCCAGCCTCGTGGGCAGCATTGGTGCCTTGGTGGTCCCAGGGACCTGGAGCACCTGAGGAAGGAGCTGCTGCAGGAGAGGTGATGTTTTGGAAATGGGGTAGGAAGCAATGGAGGCAAGGGGAGTAGAAACTCCCTGACCCTCACCTTTTTTTCAGGTAGAAAGGTATGGTCGTGGTAGGGTATGCAGTTGAGGATTGGCATCAGGTGGCTGCCAGGATAACAAAACTCCTCTCTTGCTCTGAATTCACTGTATTCACCATCAGCTGTTAGTATTTCACCTCTCATCAGAAGGGGGTGGGTTTTTCATGGCTATTAAAACTATCTCAGGGGCTGGGGCTGGTTTTGCTCAGCTTCACACTGTAACTCCAAAGGTCTAGCCTGGGCCAGTGAGCACTGCTGATGCCCAGGGTGGTGCCACACCAGTGCCACCGTGGGTCACAGTGCTTTCACTGTCTGTACAGCCAGGTTGGAGCACATCTTCTGGCAGAAAACCCAGTTTTTGAGAGGTACTTATCTTTCCTTCAGGAAGAGTGAAACTAATGGTTTTTGTTTTCCCCAGAGTCCTGACCTGCAGGTTGGCAGGTTTTGGTGCAGGTCCAGCCCCACTGTGTGCTGGGTGTGCTCAGGGCAAGGTGATGCTCCTGGTCCCTGCAGTGGCATGGTCAGGGCATGGCCAAGGGCATGGCCAGGGCGTGGGAGCACCTGAGTCCTTGTCCTGAGGGCACGTGGGGGGCAGCTGGCCCAGAGTGCTTCCCCTCACTGCTCTGCCAGGGATGTCCTTAACCCCCCCCGATGCTCTCTCTCCTTTAATGCATCTTTTTAAGTACTGGGTAGTAGTGTTTTCTCTCTGGCAGAGATGAACAGAGGGCTTTTAATAGGTCTTTTGTTTTCTCTCCGTGCAGTTCCCTGGCAGTAACCTGCCATTTGCTCCAGCATTTATTTAGGGTATTTGTATTTTTATATGTGAGGACCTCAACACTGAGAAGCCAGGGGGTTTGTCCAGGGTCACACAAGAAATATGTGGCAGAGCTGGGGCTCGGCTTTGGCTTTTCTGAATGTTGAGCTGCTCTCTGGGCTTGGCAGAGTGGGAATGCCTTGGTTTGTCCCGTTTTAACTGAGCCAGACAGGGAGGGAAGAAAATAAAGGCTCTGTGGAAGGAAGCATATTTTTTTTGCTCTCCCCTGTTGGCAGTCTGCATGGAGCTAGAATTGCACGATCAGTGTGTTCAGGAGCGTGAGGACTCTATGTGTGAAATACACGGAGGCAAAGGGAAACCCGGGGCTGGTCAGGCTGGAAATCGGACGGGCTCCTTCATTTGCACTGATTCCAGCTGCGCTGGGGACTGGGAGCTGCCCTGGAAACTCAGCCCTGCGCTGGGGAGGAGGGGTGGGCTGTGCGTGCCTCCCCTCCCCGAGCAGGCGGTGGGTTTTTTGGGGCGATGCTGTCGGTGGCTGCAGCTGGGATCGCCTCGTGCTCCTGCCCCGCAGCGCTGTGTGCCTGCCTTGTCTGAGGCAGCCCCAGCACAATGCTCGCCTTCACTCCCCGTCAGACTGGAGGTCTAGACGGTCTCCCTGCCTTTTGTTATCAGGGTCACAGGTTAGGGAGCGTTCCCAGCTCCTTTTCCCTCCGCTGGCCAGGAATCCTTCCCAGAACCGAGTGCTCTGCTCAAGGCCTGCAGAGGGGACCCCTCCGGAGGGAGTCACCCCACTACCCAAATGCACTTAGACTGAAAATTATTGTGGCAGCTCCCAAAAAGAAATGTGCTTTTGAAATGCAGTCGGGATCACCCCCACTCCAGTTCTTGCCGGCACAGATGCTCAGCTGACACCAGCTAAATAGAAACCTTTTAGCCCTTGCCAGTAAGTCTGGAGCAAACTGCCAAAAAGCATCGAGGACCAAGATACAAAACGAAGTCAGGCCTGAGCAAAGTACTTGCAAAGGAAAGATGGAACTGATGTGCTCTGTCTCTTGATTTTTAGCACATGAGATGCTTCAGTCTCGAGGTTTTGTTAAAATACAATGGTGGCATTTTAAAGGTTTTCAGCAGATACAAAGCAAGTAAGTCCCCTAGCAACAAAGGGAAGGTTTTTTTGCTTAATGCAGACTTTTTTTAACATGTAGCATTTGGGATTTTTTTTCTCTCTCCTTAAATCAAGGATAGGTTTGGCTGAAGGAGAAGTTTTTAGTTGCTTTTAGACATGAGACTTGAACGCTTCATGTGCATCTGCTTGTTGCCCCTGCCCCAGCCCACCCTGGCAGGCTGAGCTCTCCTGCAGCATCAGCCTTCCCCTGGCCAGGAGGTGCCTCTGTGCTGCAGCCCCTTGCTTGGGGTGGGAGGCAAAGAGGAAAGAACAGTTTGGTTAAAAGTTGGGAGCAACTTTTTTTCTTCTTCCTGGCAAGAAGACATAACAGAAAAAAATTGGCAGCTTCACGCTTTTTATTATTGAATTAAAATCTGTTAAATAATATCAGAGAGCCAAAACCTGGAATCGCTATTAGGCACTGCTCTTGGTGAAGTGAAACACTTCTGGATCTGGCTCACTTCTGCATTTCGTGTGTGTGTGCATGTGTATCATGTGTGAAGAATGAGTCTGTGAAGCTCAAATAGAGGGTTTTAAACAGAAATAACGCTGGCAGCTCTTTCTCCCTGAATCCAAGGCTATTATGTGTCTGGCTCTGGCCAACATGAATTGCAGAGGAAGTTCATGTGAACTCCATGGCTGATTTGGCAGCTGCACAGCCGTGCCGGGTGCGAAGCCCAGGCGCTGTTGAGCAGCAGCGATGACATTTTTTGGTGTCTGGTGATTTACCTCTTTGCAGAGGGTGAGGGGGGACCAAGGGAGCCTGTTTCCCACCCCAGTCCTGGCACTTGCAGTGCTGCTGCAGGAATGGGCACTTTGGGTGGTGGTGGCCCAACTTCTTCCCCAAAGCTTCTTCTGTGATCCCAGGTGCTCCCGTTCTTGGGTGAATGTCACTGGCTTGCGCTGCCTGGAGCACATGGGCCATCCTGCTCACAGTGGTGGAGACCCTGCAGCACCCAAACCTGCCCCTCTTCTCCTGTGGAAATCCTCATGCAGCACTGGGAGCACAGTGCACCTGCGTGCACCACGGCAGCAGGAACAATTTGGGGTTAATTCCTCTGTGAACCCGCAATGCACCAAATGATGCCGCTTGTATGGGGCGTGGGGGGAAATAATGTTAAATTAAACTCTCCATAAGGGAAGAAAAGCATCCAGCCCCATTCTTTACTGCTCATTTTAGTAATTTCTTCCAGATAACCTACACATCTGTGTCAGTGCAATTAAAGCAGAAATTCTGTCTAATGAACAGTTGTAGCCCTTGGGCTATTGCGGAATGAACAATGAAGTTGGAAACAGTCTTATTAAAATAATAATTAAGAAACAAGAGTTGGGAGACAGAGGGAGGTGCAGACGAGGTGGTAGTGGGATGCTATAGGGTGAGGAGCAGAGAAGAACTGAGTTCATCCCCATTTTGAACTTCCAGGGGTGACTCCCACCATGGGCTCCCCCCAGTAGAAGGGACTGGATGGTGCAGTTGGACCCTGGGGCTGGGCACAGCCCGACTCCTTCCCTTGCCAGGGGCACGTGGTCATGCCATGGCACAACAAAACAGTGTCTAAAGCCAGTCTTGCACTTGGGTAAAAGCGTTGCCCCGGGGGTGCTGTCGGCCTGTGGGCACTGGCTTTGTTGTGAGCAGCGTTAACTGTCCTGTTCAGCAGATCACCTATTTTGTCTATATATTTTATTTTGAGGTTTTTGGTTCTTCATCAGCTGATAAAGCTCAGAGAGGGAGAAGAATGTTTTTTGTGTTAGACAGGATTATATCTTGTTTTACCTTTTCCAGAAAATGGTCCTTTCTCAGTAAAAAAAACAATGCTGTGCACACCCACATAGTTTGTTTTAACCTTCCTTTTTCTCTTGCTTTGCTGAGGACAGGGACTAACCAGGCTGAACTGTGTCAGTGATGGGGACTGGCCAATTTTTCTCATGTGATATAGATTGTTCTTTTGTTTTTAAATAACACTGAAGAGAAATTTTTTGTTTGTATTTAACCCTTGGGATTATGATAGTGTCTCTCCACGAGTTATCATTTTATGCCAGTAAAACAGTTAAAACTTGGAGCTGGCTTTTTCAAACTTAGTACACGCTTATTTAGAAATGCATGTGCTGCAGAAAGCTACTGACATCTCAGATTAATAAAATAAATAAATAAAAAAAGCAAATGCCATAAAAAAAGAAGCCAGACAAATCCCACTGGAATGATACATTGGAATGATTTTAGTGGGATTTATATCTATGAGCTGTGGGGTTTTTGTGGTTTTTTTCTTTTGAAATGGTTGTGAACCAGAGTGATTACTTATCATTTTCATTTTAACTCCATCTGACAAATCGTTTTAGATGGAGAAAGCAATACTGCATCTTTAAATGGCTACTCTGTCAGCGCATCTTGCAGGGCTTTAAATGCCCTTTGTTATCGCAGTCTAGACAGGACGCAGGCGGAATATTTGATATGTTATAAGGCAAAGATGTGACAAGGTTGAATTAATTTACCGGCTTATTTAAAACCGAATTTCAAAACATTTTTCCTTACAAACTTGTCTTTTTTTTTCTCCCTATCCTATATTTTTTTTTCGAAGTTAGTACAGTATGTTTCAACTGTTTAGACTGGGAGAGGAGACATTGGCTTACTGCAGCCTGCAGTACTTTAATTGCCCTTTTTATGACTGTCTAGACATCATGCAGATGCATGTTTGTGGTGAGAAGACATTTCCCCCTCTGGTTATACGATAGTCTGAAACCTTTACATTCCCTATCTCCTTACCCCCTCTGCCTCGGAATGCGCTTTACTCTCTCCATCCCTGAAAATCACTTTTTCCCCTCTTGTTTTATTTTTTGAAGGACACTTCAGCCCCCGTTTTCCTGCTCTTTCTGGCGTGCTGGTTTGCAGATGCTGGTGCTTTAGGGGGGGATGAAGGTGCGAGGAGGGGGTTACTCCCGGGTCACACTGCAGCGGGCACAGCTGGGGGTGTCCCCGCACCCCCGTATTTCGGTGTGGGTGCGGGTCCCCGGCCGCGGGCGCTCCGCCGGTGTAAGAATGAACATTTCAGCGAGGTTTGAATGGGTGCGGGAGTTTTAGTTATGCAAATCGATGCATTAATTAACCCCGTTGCTATAGCTACTGCTTTATTGTTAAATTCAGTGAAAAGGGGACAGGCTGTGTCCATGGATAATCCTCCCCTCGGTGCTCTGCCCCCATCCCGCCCTCCCGAGCGCCCCGCGCCCGGCGCGGGGCAGCTGCCGCCCGCATCCCATATCCTGAATCCTGCATCCCGCGGGCAGGTGCCGGGGGAGCGCCGGGCCGGGAGCGGCCGGGATGGGCCAGCCGGGGCTCCGCCGCCTCCCCCCGAGCCCATTGTGGGGGCTGACCCGGGGTCGGCTCCCCGCAGCCCCCCCGTGTGTCTGGGGCTGCGCCGGGACGGGACGGGGGAGCGGGACAATGGGGCGGCAGGAGGGACACAGATGGGCCGGGATGGAGATGGGGGATTCTCGGAGATGGGGAGGAGAGCCCGAAATGGAGATGGGGTTGCTCGGGGAGGGCAGGGGAGCCCGGGATGGGGATGCTCGGGGAGGGCAGGGGAGCCCATCCTTGTTCTTGGCCCCACATCCTGCATGTTATGGGGCTTCTCTTTGTATGCGCCCTAAAACCTGAGCATGCAACCCCCCCAACAAAACAGACTTCCCAGCAGATCTGCTGTGGGAGTTAAAACCTTTCTCAGGCTGTTGCTGCAGCTGAGGTGGAAGTAAATTTATTACCTTTAATTTTGTCAGATTTGGGGCGGTTGTACTCACCTCCCCCATTCACTCTGGTGTGTGTGTATATATATATAAATATAATTTTTTTTCACATCTCTGTGAGAGTGTGCACATGCATTCGCTCCCATCTGGTGGTGGAGACCAGTTCAGACCAGTTCAAGAGCTGAACTTGAATCCCGCGGTGACCAGATGCAGTGTGCGTGTCTGGGCATTTGCATGCATTTTGCATATTTTCTCTTTTTCCTGCGATGCATAATTATGTCTGTAACTTAAGATTGTCCTTGTTCCATGGGAGTAACTTACCTTGCCAAAGGTCACTCCTTTGCTAAGCAAAAGCTGCAGAGTGATGCAGATGATAACGGCGCTTAGGAAGCGGCAGAGGAGGGAGCGTTTCCCGCTGCTCGGCCCTGGACCGCGCTGAGGAAATCCGGTCGCAGTTCCAGCCCTGTCATGACCTGTGTGACTTTGGCCAACTTGCTCAATCTGGGTTTCGACACCCGTCTGCGAGCCGGGGCAGCCCCTGTGGCACTGCTGCCCGAGGGTGCGTGTCCTGGAGCCCCCAAGGGACCTACAGCCTCGGGGCGGGGGCCCCGGCACCGCTCCCAAAGGCTGACGGGCTCCTCACTCCAAGCGAGGTGGTGGTGGGGAACCATTTACACAGGAGAAATCCTGTAGGAGCAGAGGTTCCCTGGCTGCGGCTCGTGGTGCTTTGTGACTTCTCTGTGCCTCCACCACGTCCCTGAGCCGGGTGTTGGCGAGAGTTGATGGGTGTTGTGTTTGTGGCACTGCTGCTGTCCCTGCGTCCCTCTTGGGGTGCCCCTGCTCCAGTGCTGGTCCCACAGGACTTGCTGAGCACCGTGATGGGGGTTGGGTGCTGGCACTGGGGCACCTGACACACAGTGGGCTCCAACAGGGCTGTGGCTGAGTATGTTGGGAATTGACCAACAAATGGTTTTCCCGAGAATAAGTGGAAATGGAAACTTTCTAGGGGACAGCCAGAGTGGAGGGAAGTGGAAAGGGAGGACATCGGGGAGGGAGACCTGGTAAAACCAGTACATACAGCATTTGTTCAGCTGGGAGAGGCTGTGGTCCCTGCTGATGGCAGCTGTAAACCCCCATCTCCACTGGCTGTTGCACTGTGAGTGTCCCACATGGAGCAGGACAGCCTGTGCCATCTCACTGCTTGGCAGGCGAGGGGGATGCTTTGCTGCTCCCTGCCTTTCCGTGCAGTGCACCGGGTCCTCGTGACCTCCAGAATTAAAGTTGCCTTGTTTTGGTGGGCCTGGTGACAAGTGAATCCCATATTCCTTGGTGTCTCTGCAGCAGCAGCAGGAGGAGGGTGCAGGCTCCAACACTGTGTGACGTGGTGCAGGTGGCTGTGGCTGACTGAGGCTGCAGGTGCCCTGTCAGTGCAAGGCAACTCCGTTGCAGTGGGAGACAGGGCTGAAAGGAAGCTGGAATCGGAAACCCCATCCCTAATTGCCGTGAGCTTTCTGGAGAGGTGGCAAAGCCCTCCCTGGATGGAACACTTGCTCTCCTTGCAGCGTCCGCGTCTGGCAATTTGTCTGTCGAAACAGATGTGGGCAGCGACAAACATCTATTTCTATAACTAGAAACAAATTTGGTAATTGCCTCTTTCAACAGGACTTGCTCAAGCAGGAAATGAAATTCCTAAATGGCAGTTAGCAAAAGTATTTATAGCTAAGTTCATAAATGAGATGTGCTTTCCTTTGTCATGAGTTTCTGCTGGGTGGAAGGAAAAAAAAAACCTACAGTAGCAAGCCACATATTGATCAGGAGTGTTTCCAGCATATACGAAAATACTTATTTATTAATGTGTTTATTTTTACTGGCTGTTAGAAATACCCCTGACAAACAAAACCTGTCTGATCTTTTAGGGTCAGCTGGTAGGGTTTGATCCGGATATTGTTTATTTTCACTCATTATTTGGTAGATTTTTTTTCCTGGTTCAGGCTGCTTATGATTGCAAATGGTAAACTCTTGTTCCTGTGTCCCTCTCTGGGTGCTTATGTTCAAGGGGGGAGCGTGATGCTCTGTCCTCACCCCTGCCCAGACATCTTCCAGGCCTGATGCCATTGTGCTGCCCCTGGGGGATCAGGAGATACTCTGGATATTCTCAGCTTGGTGGGGGCCATGA
This sequence comes from Neopelma chrysocephalum, assembly GCF_003984885.1. NCBI lineage: Eukaryota > Metazoa > Chordata > Aves > Passeriformes > Pipridae > Neopelma > Neopelma chrysocephalum. The sequence continues at coordinate 5,187,357 of NW_020897781.1, forward strand.
GCCTTGCTCCACGTTTTCTAGTGAGCAAGCAGATTTACCTGTCTTTTAAGTGCAAAATCAAAATGACTTTATTCTTTTAATCCAGTTTAGCTGTTCTCACCCTTGAGAGTAACTTCAAAAGCAATGTACTCCTTCCAGCCATCTCGGTAGGCTGGGATCAGGCTCACCGTGCATGAAATACCTTGTCTCAAAACCCTGGACAAGGGGAGGGTGAGAGAAATAGGCACAAAAAAGGGAGAGAAGAGGTTGGCGTATGCAAGATTTTAGAGTCTGGGTGTCCCAAAGAACCTTGTTAGTTCTCATTGCTCTGAGGGAGCTGTTTCATGTCTTCAGGAGTTTCTCTAAACACGTCTCCATTTGACAGGTCTCTGCTCGGAGCCGGGAAGTGTCCCAGCTGACAGAGCTGCTGACCCAGCTCTCACGTTTGCCATTTCCGTGTAAAAGCTGAGTTCCACCGTGCCGATCCTGCCTTTCTGGCCCTTGAATGCATGTCCTGCTCCCTGCCCTGCCACTAAGCCATGCGAGCTCAGGAAGGTCACCTTTTGAAAACAGGCCCAGACTGTTGCTGTGTTTTAAGAACTAAAAAATTTTCTGAAGCTCGACCAGTCTGATGTTTCCGTGGCTATTAAGCATGAAATGGGGCCGTTTCCTTTAAAACAAACAAAACTGGGGGTGAGGTGCAGGATGAGGCTGTCATTTGTCACTGACTCAGAGGATGTGATGCTTGATTACCCAAGGTGAGAGGTGAAGAAAAAGGACTATATTAAACACAGTTATAGCCCAAGGATTGGCACTATAAACAGGACTTCTTGGGGCCCATCAGCTATTTGCCAGCAATATTTTTTCTGAACTGGCTCCTTTTTTGAGTCCCACTTGCTCCCTGTCCTCCTTCCCCACTCTCACCCTGCCGTCACTGGCTCGCCCTGTGTTGTTCCTGCTGGTTACCTCAGAACTGGCCGTGCTGAATCTGGAAATGCAGTGTAGCTGTTAACTGTACTGGTGATGCATGGAGCAGGCCCAAATCCAACGGGCTCTTCCCAGCTCTCCTGCCTGTTGTCACGGGACTGATCCTGGTCTCTTTGATGCCTCAGTGTTGCTGCAGCTTCAGGGTGCTGCTGGTTGGAGCCAACCTCAATATCGAGATCAAATTCTGTACTAACTCCAGTACTTCCCCTGCTGCCTTGTAAACAAATACAATTGCTGACAATCTGATGGGCCCTTCGTATCTGGTTTTATGGAGGTATAAGAAGATAAATGCAGCAGATGCTAATACAAAAATAGTGCAGTAATGACTTCGCCTGGTCTGATTGTTTCTAAGATGACCTAACAGACGAGTGGGGAGGGTGAGTAATCTGCCATCTGAAGTTCTTTGTTCTTTCATCTCTTCTTCCCTGTCCGCAGCCTCTGAGAGGGAGAACACTGGTCTCTTTAACGAGTGGAGCTCAGCATCTGGTGGATGAAATGGACTCTGAACCAGGAGCAGCATTCGGTGCTGCACCGTCTCTGTCAGCCTTTGGATTCCAGCTGTTGCCTGGAGCTGTTTTGGTTCTTGCTTAAATTAGAGCAGTTCAAATGTAATATTTAGCATAATGGGCACGTCCCTTTTCCAAGCAGGGCTGGGAAGGATGTGCCAGGGCAGAGCTGCTTGCACTGGGCAGTGTGGCTGCTGTGCCAGGGTATTTTCCCCCATGCTGTATGAGCAGGGAAGGGTGAGGGGTCCCACACTGACCCTGCTGCCACTCCAGTGGGATGCTGCAGAGTCTGAGTCCCTGCAGCCACTCACTGAGGAGCTGGGAGTTTATTCCCTACTGAAACCATAGCTCAGAAGGGTGACTAGATTCAGATGGCTCTTTTCAAATTCACATTCTTTAGCTTTGCATAGAAAAAATGAAATCCACTCTTTGGCTACACTGCTCAACCCACATCCTTTCACAGAGGTTTTGATGAGCATCTGGCATAACAACTGCACCTCTGCTGGACTCAGTTCTGCTGAGTTTAACCCTCAGGTCCTTCCAGGGAGCCACATGCTGCTCCAAAGTGTGCCCACATTTTGCTGTAACATCTATCCCCTGCTCTCCACAAGTATGCTTGCAGCTGGCAGGCAAAAAATCTTGGGGCAGGCAGGGCTCTAAACTGAGCACAAGGACTGGACAGACCTTAGGCCAGCTCTGTGGAACTCACTTTGGTCCAGGCCTGCTGCAGACTCGTTAAGTAACATCAGCAGTGGCCTTTCTGGTTCTCTGCTTGCAAAAGTCAGTGTGTTGGTGTGTGTAAGGCAAGGTGGTACGGGGTGTCCTCAGCTTTCATTCTCCAGCAGTGATTAGGACTTGTTTTGTGCCCTAATTATTGGGGCGTGCAAGGTAGCGGTAGGCTCCCAGCTGTTCATGGCAAGGGCTGTCCTTGTGTGTCTCCTTGTTTTTGAGGGTGCCTCTGGGCACCACTGGAGCTGTGGTGCTCTGAAATGTCAGCGAAGACTGGGGAGGGGAGCGAGTCGGGCTGTCAAGTAGCTGACAGAATGGATAAGAGTGTCTCCTCCTCCTCTGCAGCCTGCTGGTGCCCAAGCCCCTGCCCTTGCTGCTGCCTTCAGCCGGAGATGTGGGTGCTGAGAACGGCTGAAAGTCAGACCCATCACTTCTAGTTTAGGGCAGTGTCTCTGCCTACCCACTGGCAATGAGTTTCGTGCGAAGGCGGCAGCCCAGGTCTGTTGGAGAAAATGCTGGGTCATGTCCTTCATCTGCCTGTCAAAGCCCCCTGGTGGGTAGGGGAGCAGGCAGGGACCTCTGGACCAGCAGCTGAGAGGGATGTTTGCTAAAGGGTACTAATGAGCAGCCCAGGTTTTGGGTGCTGATAGACACTGATGCTGGGAGAAGGGGACCTTGGTCTGCCCCTGTTCAAGACTTGTTTTCCTCTTTGAGGGACTGCACAAGCTGCAAAGCTGAGAAGCCTTTAAGGTTACTGGCCTGAAACTGTTCTTGGCTGAAATCCTTGAGCATCCCTGCTGGTGTCCCACAAACATTTGTAAGTGCAGGATTTGGGGAGTCATGAGCAGGGAGGAAGGATGCATGGATGCTCTTCAGCTCCAAGCTTCAAATTAATGGAGGTACCAGTCTGATTTGGACTGATTTCTCCCCACCAGCTTCGTATCTCTTTTGTGTGGCTTCATCTGCACATGCCCAGGGAAAACCAGCTGTACCCTTATTTATGTTTTCTGTGTGCTTTTTTTGACGTAACTAAAGCGCTGCCATCAAGGGCTACGAGGAACTTCTTCAAATAGAAGATGCCCAAGGGTGGGGGTGGATGAAAAGATGAGAAAATTGGGAGGAGAGGGAACTGCAGTCAGGACTGTGCACATCTCTGCTGTGTCTTGCTCTGAGTCGTGCAGCCAGGGCAGCTCTGTGGATATCAGAGGTGTTAATGGAAAATCGGGGATGAAAGTGCTCGCTGCAGGTTTGTGAACACTTTTCATTAATTCATCCAGTTAATTTTGCCATGTCTGGAAAGATTCCGTGTGTGTGTAGAGACTTTCTTTTCTGGAGTGTGATGGGGATGCATGGAGGACAGTGTTGCAGTCAGTTGAACTTACCCTAAATCCCCAAGGATTACAGAAGAAGCTGGGACATGCAGTGTGACATTACAGTGTCCCCATATTTAGGCAACAGGCAGCAATTCATTTACAGATTTCAGGAGCTTCAGGACAGGCCATGACCTGACTGTCTCCAGTCCCTGGGGGCTGTGCCAGAGTCTGGTGGTGCTCACCAGGTGCTGCTGCTGGATGGTCCCCACTGAGATGCCCCACTCTGTGTCACTGCAGGCTCTCGGCCGGAATCTGTTGACTCACGGTGCTGAGTCACCTGGTGAACCAGGCTCTGTAAATAACCACGGGCACCAAGGAGCAGAAAGTGCTGCTTCACAGTTGGAGCAGGGGCTCTGGGGGCAGGCAGAGAGATGCTTTTTTTTCTCTAAGCCTCCCCGAGCTCTGTGCATGGTGCTGACAGGTATCCTGCTGCCACCCCACACACCCAAGGGCAGGTTACTGGCAGAGGGCTCGGGTGCCCTGTGCTGTAGGTTCCCTGGTCACACTTATAGGTTTGTGCCTGGTAATCACATCCTGTTGCTGGTGATCTCTTTGGCTCCATGCCTGCACCGAGAGCTGAGCTCCTTCTGCAGTCCCAGGAGGGACAAAGTTCCTCAGTGAGGCTGAGTCAGAGCTGGTCTTGTTTCTGGGCTGAGTGACCCAGGGAAACACTTTGTCCCTCTGCAGTAGCTGGACTGGGAGTCTGGGTTTAGCACTTGGCAGCTGATCTCAGTGCCTGGGGTCAGGGTGAGCACTCCTCTGCCTTGCCATGGTGCATCTCCCATGCCAGGCTTTGCTCCAACTGCTTGCCCTCTTTGGCTTCCCAGGAACCTGAATGACACCATTCCCCACCATGTATCCGTGCATTGACTCCATCCATAGGCTATGGCCTTGTCATCCAGGAGGGAGGGAGGCTGTGATGTGCCACCACTGTGGGCAAAGCCTTGCTCTGAAACCCTGGCTGGGGTGGGCAGAAGGGCTGCAGGGCAGGACGGGGCCAGGGAGCTCATGTGACCTGCCATGAGAAGTCATCCATAGCCTCTGTCTTCTGGAGAGGTGCTGCCCAGGTTTGTACCAGACTTGATTACATCTCTTTGTCCTTCAGCAGGGAAGTTAGAAAAGCCTCAGTCTGTTTGTGCCTGTTTTATTGAGGCTTGTCAGGCAGCAGCAGGAGGGATCTCTGTACAACACTGCCCCATTGAGCTGTGGTGTAAAAGTTGTTGGAAATGTGTTGGAGAAAGTGAAGATCAGAGGTGGAGGGAGGCTCAGTACATTCAGCTTTCCTTGGCTCCTTACATTAGGCACTTACAGGATTTTTCTCTGGGTACATAAGTGACATTTAATTAAAAATAATCCTTATGTACAGTGGCAGTGATGGCACACAGTGATTCAGGGGGAAATGCTGTTTCCACAGTTCTCTGAAACTTCTAAAATGGCAAAATCCGCGTTGTTCTCAGTCCCTTTTTAGTCTCCCTGACTCTTACTCACTTCCTTTTGGATTTTTCTGCTGCTCAGATTCTTATCAGTTTCTAGATTAGGGGAAAGCTTTCATTTCAAACCCACGTTCTCCCTTTGCTGTGACCTGTGCTATTGCAGATGCTGGGGCACTGCTGGAAGTTGCCCTGTGGTGGAGGGTCTGTTCCCAGCGCTCCCAAGGCTCAGAGGAGGCTTTGCCAGACTCTTCCCAGCTCTCCTCTCCATCAGGCACACAGAGCGAGCTCAAAACACAGGTTTAGATGTATTTTCCCAAAGAATGCTGGGGAAACAAGCGATAGTGGGGCTCTGATGCTGAGGGACTGTCTTGGGAGCATCCAGAAGCTGAGATGCATATTCCATCCATCCTGGGTAAAAATTAATTGTTGGCTCATTAACTTTGAACAGCGAGGCTTGTTTGGGAGGCATCTCACCCTGCCTGGATTGCCTCACACAGGCTGATGTCCACCAGGAGATGAAATCAGCAGCAGGAGTTGTTTCTCCACACCCTTAAGAGCATGTTTTGGATAGTCTGTGTGAGCTTGTGATTGGACTTATCATACTTGAACTGTCCCAGCAATGTTTCAAGTCAGAACTAAGGGATTTTTAATGGCAAAAATACCCAGAGGAAGTGAAAGGAGAAGCAAAGTGTTCTGCAGGAGATTCTCTGCTGGCTTTAATTTTGTCGCAGCAAAACAGACCTGGGCTTTAGCATGGTGCACCACAACATTTATGATGACTGGAATTGGGGTTTTTTAAAGTGTTTTTTTTCTTAGGAATCGTGGCTAGTGCAACTACATTTGTTCAGCTTAGCCATTATCTCCTCAGTAACTTCACTTGTCATCATTACAGTGTATACAGAAATTGTAATTGAATCTTAAGGATAGCTGGTTTGACCTGCAGATGTGTATTATACCTGGCTGACTACAAAGGTCATCTTGGCTGAGGCCCTGTCTGAAAGCTGTTCTGTCCACCTGTAGTAACAGCTGCAGAATGAGTGCAGCAAAATACAGGGTTTGGGGTTTTTTTTCCTCCTTTATACTTGCTGGTGGTTTAGAGCGTTTGTCTTCCTCAGATATAGCCTATGTGGAAGGAAGAGCATTAATAAAGTTTATAGTAAGCATTTTATGAACTGTAGTGTAGCTGTAAAAGGTAAGGCAATGCATTTAAAGTGTGTCCCAGCCTCACCTCCCCCGCGGCTCTCGTGAGCCCTGAGGATGTGCAGAGGCTCGGCGCTCCCAGAGTCACCGTTGACTCAAGTCACCCTCCTTGTAAAAATATTAATGAATTTTCAACCTCTGGGTGCCAGGTATTTTGTTTGTAGGCACTTGAGGAAGCTCAGAGATGCACCTTCCTGCAGCTGCTTCTGTCGAGCGGTGAGCGCGGTTCTCAGTGGGACGAGGGGGGTCGTGCCGGTGAGGTGCCCCCACGTCGGCTCTACTCGCACAAATTCCGAGCACTTTAGGGCATTATGGTCTTGGTGGCCAGGGGTTGGGCAGCAAGGACATGAGCTGCCTCCTAGATACACCTCCGAGCAGGAGAGCAGGCTTTGGGAATCAGCGGAGCCTCCGATCGCTCATTGATGTGTCCCTGTGATCTTCTGTGAAACCCTCGCTCAGGGCCACGCGTGGTTTGAGGTGGCAAGCGAGCAGCGAACGTGAAGAATGGGACGTGACAGGAGGTTTTACTCGATCACGAACACCCGGCTTCGGGATGGGGAGAATCTGGGGGGAAAATTGCTTAGTTGCAAAACGGTTGCACGCACAGCGACCGGCTCCCGGAGCTGCCGCGTCTAGACAGGAAATACGGAAAAGCAGGTTGTGTCACTTAAATGTGATGTCTGAACCTGTTAGTTTGAAACGTATTCTGGATATAAAAATTATGCAAAATTAAATTAGTGTGACCTTGCTTTGCAATTTGGAGGCGGAATATGCCCATCTTGTAAAGCCTAGTGCATTTATAACACTTCCCCTGGGGAAAATTACAGAGAGAAATGGAATGAGGTCTCTTCTAATTGAAAAGTGACAATGATTAGGAAGCCAAATACAAAATGTGTTGAGTATTTTTTTTCTTGTTTTGTTGTGTGTGTGTTTTTAAGAATACCAGTAGAATTATAAATTATGTGCTTTGCAGTGTGGCTTGTTTTTCATTCCCCAAAGGCTTTTTATTAGCATAGCAGCTGAATTGCACTTGTATAATAATGTATTAACTCAAACTTTGGGTTTTTAATGATCTTTCTTCATTAGTTTGACTGAGCTGCTTGGATAAAATCTTACTGAGTATATCCAGCTTTTCAGTGTGTTGGGTTTGTTTTTCCCTTCTGCAAATGAAGCCCATGAAGACAAGTTAAAACAGAGGGAGAGTTGGCAGAAACTTTGGTGCCTCGAGTGGGAATGAGTCTCTTGAAACTTGAAAAGCACAAATTGAGCGTGTGGGCCTTTTTTTGGTTCGGTTTGACTTTTATTTTATTTTTTCCAAAGGCCAGATTGGGCAACATGAGTGTTCTTGGGATTAAAGCTCATCTCTGCATATGGGATGGGTTTGCTCCTGGGCATGGCGAGGCTGGGCCGCTCCTCACAGCCTGGGCTTGGGATAGAGATGGGGCAGGAGGAACATCCCTGCTGGAAAGCAGAGTCCCCTTTGTTCTGGTACTCATCCTGTGCCTTCCTATTGCACCTGTTGGCAAGTGTTTTGTAATACTCCAGTTACAGGAGTCCCAGAGCACTGAATGGGGGTGGATGCGACGCAGGCGTGTTGTCCTAAACCCTGATGGAATTTCCACCCTTTCTTCTGCTTCAGGCTCTGCTGGTTCTATGTCTGTCTGTGTGTGTGGGGAGCCTGGTTTAGGTCATTTGTAAGTGACACATCTTGTGTGTGTTCCCTCCTTGGAAGGAATTAGGGCAGCGCTTCCTGATGGCCAGAACTTCACCTGGGTCACCCAAGTACCAGGACCAATTTAGCGAGGTTTGGTTCATTTAAGGGACCTCTCATCCTAGGAAAGGAACTTTCCTTTACAACTACTTCAGTCTTGTTTTTCTTCAGAAATACCTTTTTTAACAGAAAAGGAAGTTTTCCATCACTGGCTCCATTTATATTTTTTCTTGTGTTTTCTTACCGTGGCCAAAGCACATGGTGCATTTGAGGCTGAAGTGACTCATCTTCCTAAAAACTTCTGGGTTTTTTTTTCTTCTTTTTTTGTTTAGTTTTTTCTTTTCCATAAGGAATTCTGAAAAAAAATGGGCTCTGCACCCAGGCTAGGTGGCTGCTCTGCAGCATGTGAGTTGTGTTTAGAAGAAATGAGCTCTTGTTTGAGCCAGTTTCTCCAGCACAAGGCACCACTGGCAGCTCTTGGGTCCGGTCGCCTGTCATTCCCAAGGGTGAGCTGTGCTGCTTTGGGGCTGGATCAAATGGTTGGGAATCTGGGGGTTTTTTAATCCATGCTCTTCCTCTCACGGTGGCGTGGGGCACCTTGCTGGGGTTGCTGTGAAAGACCCAGAGCTTATCCTTTAAGATGCCTACAGCTGAAAGGCATTTTTAAGGCAAAACTCCTTTTGCAACGTTTGGCTTTTAATCCCTCTCTCCCCACTCCATGTGCATCCTTCTGGTGTAGAGGAGCTGCGTTTTAAGGGTGCTCCAAGTCCCTCACTCCAAGTGCCAGATAAGGCTCCTGCTTTCAAGGCATAATTCTGCTTTCTGCAGGCGGTGGGCAGTGGCAGAAATAGCTGCTGTTTAGCAGAAAGAGCTCCAAGGTAACTGGCAGCACTCACCACCTGGACTGTTTTCTTGACATTTATTTGCTTTTACTGGCACTCAAATGCCACCTGTCAGGAGAAAACTTTCCACAAAAAAAAAAAAAAAAATAATAAATTTGCCTGACTCAGCAGAAGCCACCCCAGCTGGTGTGAGTGGTGTGATGCTGCCCTTGGAGGTCTGCTGGGCCTTGCCATGTATATACAAATATATATGTGTGTGTCTGTATAGATTAAATACAGATGGCAGCATCCACGATAGCTTAGGGCACAGCTTTCCTAAACTGGATTTTATAGCTGTCCCTACTGAGAAGCAAACAAAGTGTAAATCCCCAGAACTATTAAATGTTGCTGGTCTGGCCCCTCCTTTATGTTGGGCAGTGGAGTTGCTGCTGCCCAGCCCTGGGCACTGTTGGCACGAGGGGGTTTGGGGAGAGTGGCTGAGTGGTTTGGGGATGGCAGGTGTTCCCTGGCTGCCAAATGCATGGAAATAATACCCAGGGAGTGCTACGTTTGCCTCTAGTACTCAATTTTCCTAAGCCTCAGAGAGGTGTGAGGAATTATTTCCTTAGGAAATTTTAGGAGTGGCTTCTTACTGCCTCCTGCCAAGTGTCTGCAGAGTTAACCGGATAGTCTGTTGTTTGCTTGTTCTTGTTTGTTTGGAGGGGTTTTGGCAGCTTTCCTTTATGCCAGTTCAAGCCACTCAAGCTGCCACTGTCAGGTGGCCGAGCCCTGAGCCGAGGGATGTCTGGAGCTCCGGGATGTGGCCCCCATGGGCAGACACATCGCACCCATCTGGCGTCTCACCGAAAAGCAGGAGGTCTCCCCGCCTGCTTCCTGTGGCGGATGGGCAGCGTTGGAGAGAGGGGGCTGCCAGTGCCTGCTGTGCTGTGCCATCCCCTGGGCTCCCACTGTGATGCCCCTGACAGAGGGGACGTGTGCCTGGTGCAGGAATGTGCCGAGGAGGACTCCAGTCCGGTCCTCCCTGGAGGAAGGAGTGGTGGTGATGGGAAGAGAATTGCAGAAATTTAGCTTGCATTCAGCTAAATGGTTTCATTAGGATGAATTATGCTGGTTCATGGCTATGTGGCCCCAAGTGAGGCATTGGGATGCTCCTGGTTTTGTACCTGGCAGTGGGGATGTCTAGCACACTGCAGCCAGAAGGGCTTTGGGAAGTCTGGTCTGTGTTGTAGCCTGGAAACACTGCTTTGTAGATCTTAAAGATACCTCCTAGAGATCCTTCTGTGACAGTGAAAAAGTGAATTAATGAGGGTTTTATTAAGTAAGTAGCTGTGCTCAAAGCACACAGAGCCCACGTAGGCACGTGTGAGAGCTTTAAGGGGAAGGATGAGCAGAGTCATCGCATCTCGGCCACATGAGTTGTTCTTGTGCTCAATGAATTGTTGCTTTTCCTGATGGCTCAAAGTCTGTCTGTCTCTCTCTCTTGCAGCGGAGTTGGAGTTTGTACAGATAATCATAATCGTGGTGGTGATGATGGTGATGGTGGTGGTGATCACGTGTCTGCTGAACCACTACAAACTCTCTGCGCGATCCTTCATCAGCCGGCACAGCCAGGGCAGGCGGCGAGACGAGAACCTCTCATCAGTAAGTCACACCCTGCTCTTCCAACCACCAATGCCAGATCACGTTTGGCCTTGGCACTGTGTGTCTCTCAGTTATTGGGGGAGGGGGAGCCTTTCAGGGGTGCCTCTGGCTCTTTAGGGTTCTGTATGTGCTGAGTTATGGACAGCCACAGCATCTGCTTTTGCCCTGGGCTTTGCAATTCGGATTTTACATCAGTAAAGTAACTGCACAAGGCTGTTCTTGGCATGTCCTGTTCCTGAAACCACCACGTACCCTCAGCTGGTTGGGGTTCATATGCCTCATTTTAGCAGCCCCAAGCTATTGAGTTCTTTGACTCCAGTCCGTCTCAAATGACTATATAAAAATTTATTGCCTACCTTGCAGAGAATAGGAAATCCTGACAGACTTGCTCCAGTTTTCACCGCTGCTGGTGGTAGAAGGGCCAGAAAACACTTGTCAGCCAGACAAGCAGAAATCTCTCCAAGGGGGTGCACGAGAGGTTCTCTGTAACCCAGGCTCCCTGCCTTATAAAAGCCTGAGGAGAAACATGTTAATTGTACCTCTGACAGGGATTAGAGGGGAAACCTCTCCTGCCTCGAGGCAGATATTGGTTCATGCAGTTTTCTCAAATGCAGTGGCTCAGAGAGACTTAGAAGGATATACGAAGAAAAGACATCACATTTTCTTGGAGGACAGTGTTTATTTCACAGCTGCCTCCCTGGCTCTGTCTTCAGCGCAGGGGTATCTCGTACTGATACTTTTTTTTATTTTTTAGCCTTCACCCTGAAGGATCTTAGAGCTCTTTAAACAATAGGGCTCCCTGAAGGTCACTGCTCCATGCCCCCTCCTTTGCAGGGTCCCAGGGCAGGCTGCTGTGGGGTGGTCTGCGTGGGGCAGCGCTCTCTTGAATCAAATCTGTACTCGCTGCAGGAAAAACGATCAAATACTGGGATTGCCTGCTTTTTTGTTTTCTTCTATTTTTCCACTTTCTTTTTTTTTTTTTTCCCCTGAGAGAGATACCTAACATCTTTCACTGAACCAGCCTTCAGCACAGTGCAGTTGAAGGCTGCCCAGGGCTGTCCCTCGTAGCTGCTCGTTTTGTCACACACCACACGCGGCAGACGAAGGTCCCTTATCAGTTGCTTTGTGCCGACTGAGGAAGATTCCCCTTGAGAAGGAGAGCTGTGCAAACCCCAAGCTCAGTTAACCCACCCTTCATCCCGTGGGCTGTGGAGCACATCTGCAGAGTGCACGGCTGTGAGCCCAGCTCAGGGTTGTCTGTCCTGCTGCAGTGGGATCAAAGTGCTGGGAATGCTTGATCCCACCTGATCCCGCATTAAACCAGCTGGTGGGAGGGTGGAGATCATTTAGACACCTCCCTGCTTTGGGGATCAGAGCTAAACTCCCTGCAGGCATCCTGGCTTCTCTGGGGGTCACAGAAATCTTATGTTCCTCTTACCTTCCCGTGCACATCCAGCAGTAGCAAAGTGTGAGCACCTGAGCACGTGAGTTATTAAAAATAGCAGAAACATTGTTTTCCTGTTTTCAGATTTTTTTGCTGTTTTATCGTGCCCAGAATGTTTTACTTGAACAATGACAAATGTTTCATTTTACGTTTTCAAGGCAAAATTCACATCAAGCCCTCTTTATTTTAACATACTAATTTCTGTTTTCTTAAGTAGCCTGTTTTTATTTTCTTTAAAAAGATGAAAGAAGGCTAGCATGGAAAGAGAAGAGAAAATCACATGGAGATTGACCAAAAATTTCAGGTTGAATGAAAAATGGACTGTTTAAAAAAATAATTCTTTTTGCCTTTTATTCTTTTTTTTCTTTCTAATTTTTTGAATTTTACCCGGCCAACATTTTCAGCCATTTTTTGGCCCAGCTCTGTTATTTACTCAGCTTTCAGACACATCAGCGATTTAATGGCTTTTTGGCAGAGTTTTACCTCTGTGCCTCTGCTCGACCTCAGTGAGGATGTGGAGTCTTCAAAACCTTTTTTAGATTTAAGGAGAGAAATAGGAATGTGGAATTTTAGTGGGTCTTTTTCCCCTCTTTAGAACTGTTCCCCATCTCCCTGCCCTGTCCATGCTGTGTGTACAGTGTTGTTGGAGTGGCAGCAGAGGTTCCCTGTGGCCCAGGCACCTTCCTGATGGGATGGAGAAGCACCTCATGTGCTAATGAGTGGGAATCTCATTACAGTGGGATCCAGCATAATAAAGATCTTAACGGCAGCACCTTTCAGGCTCAGCACAGTGTGCCTTTTAGCAGAAAACAGCTCCAGTCTGAAGGAGGGCTGGGTGTTGGCAGGCAGAGGCCACTCAGGGCTGGATACTGGTTTATGTAATCCATTAAACTTGCGCTGAACTGGTGTTGGGCTTTTTAAATCCCAAACTTCATTTTGGTGTCGTGACCGCAGACGGGCACTGGAGCTGCATTCACGCTTTTCATCTTCTGAAATATTAAAGCAGTTCATCCCATGGTCAGGAGGATGCTCGGTCTGCCGGAGTTGTCCTTTTTTGTTGCTGTAGCTCAAAAATTACAGCTGAAGGAGAAATTAATTTCCCTAAAGGTTGGGGTTTTTTTTAATGCGGTTCTCGCTGGCAAGCAGTTCTTGTATTACCTCATGTGTTTCTCCATCACCGTTCTCGCTGTACTCAAACTCTGTCTCCTTACGACAAGTAACTTTATTTTTCCAGAACTAAGAATATTTAAGAAATGCTACTGAAAACTTTTTTTTGGAATAAGAATGACACTGTCCCTGCACCTTTGGAACAGTGGTATCCCACTCCCCCAGGAAAAAGTGGTTTAAGTGCAGTTTCCAAGCATACCTTTGTCCCCCAAAATGGAAAATATGAGTCCCTCTGAAGGCTTAGAAGCTTAATTTGCACCATGCAGCTTTACAGAGAAAATTCTCTGACATTACTAAAACAAGCAGTTCTATAAAAGTGGAAGATTGATTTCTCTAAAAAGAAATAAAAAAGTAATTTTAGGTTCTGCAGCAAGTCCTGGAGTACTTGCGGAGGCTTTTACAGCTCTATTGCTTACCAGACAGCAGAATCTCAGCTTTCATTTCAGAAAACCATGGCTTTCTAGACTGTTCATTGTTGAGATGGATTCAAGTCCTAAATATTCTGAAAATCAGAGGTGAGTGAGGAGAGCCCCGAGGACGAGGGTTCCAGCACTGATCCTCCTGCTGGGGCAGCACAGTTTTGCCTGGTTTGGTGGGGCTGTGGAGCCATCCCAGGGCAAAGCGAAGGCTAAAAGCATGAATGTGTTCTGTCCCTGAGGCTTTCCCCTCCTCTGATTACTGATTTCCAGCAATTTTAATCCTGCTGTGGAGTTTTTAGGAGAGCTGAGCCATTCCCCAGGTGGGCTCATGGCAGTGTGTCGGTGGCGGGGAGTGAGCGTGTCCGGGTCAGGCTCTGGAGTCCCGGGAGAGGTGGTTAGTAACAGCTGCAGAGATCCAGCTCCTATAGAAAACAGGTCTCCTGTCTGCTCCTTATATCTCTGAGGATCCCATTTTAGTGCTGTTTGTACTGGTTTGCTGCTCTTGCATCCATGTGTTGCCCAGAGCATCATTCCTGGAGCTCATCTGTACAAACAGATGAGTTGGTATGTGAGCCAGAGCTTTACTTCCAAACACCTGGACGGGATATTGGTGCAGACTCTGGGTGCTTGGGGGTAGGGGATGTTGTGTACGTGCCCTCCCAATTGTCTGCCAGGCGGGGTGTCCCAGCTGAGCACGGCAATGCTCCCCACACCGGGATGCAGCCGCCCTCATGGGCACTGGCTGACATCACTCCCAGGAAAGGGGGAAGCAGATGGGATATTGCCATGGCACTGCCCACTGCCAAGTTAAATATAAAACATCTAGCAGAAGGCAGCGGGGTACTCACTGCTCAGGAAGTCTGCCACGGGGGCATGGCAAAGTAAACACAATTTTCGGAGTGCTTCCCGCTCCTGCCTGCTGCTTTGGCGTCCTTTGGGATGAGGTGAAAGTCTGGCACTGCTTGTGGTGGCACTGGCAATCCTCCCTGTGCCCTTTGGTGTCAGTGCCATGACTGAGCAGGGAGTCAGAGGCAAGGATTTGGTCCGTGGTAGATGCAGTTCCCCGTGGATCTTTTAGCTGCTGGGGGAATTTGATTGGAGCCTATCCCTGCAGGCAAGAAATCCATGTAAAATGGACCAGACTAAACAGTCGATGCCTGTGTAAACAGTTGCATGTTGGAATCTCAAGGTCTGTAGGAAACACGGGGAAGGGCGGTCGCTCAGCCAGCACATTCCACAGCTGTGGCCAGGGAAGGTGCCGGTACTGGGTATTGTGGAACTTAACCTCTGCTCCGAGGAGGTGCTCCTAAAAAATACCAAGAAGGGGAAAGATTCCGGGCCATCTCATTTCCATATAAATCACTGTTTTCCTTGCACTGGCATCAGGACTGCCTTGAGGTTTATGTGCAGAGCTGAGCTTGAAAAACAGGAACCTGATAAGTTCTGTCCATATCTGATACCGTGTGCGATACCATAGGAGAAAATATATTCCAAAGTTGGGGAAAATAAGAAAAAGGGAGGGCAGGGGGATATAACGTGTGGTTTCTCTGCAGATTTTAGCACAGTGCTGGTGCCATGTTTTGGGCTGTCAGTGCGTGTTGCAGGGGGGTGTTGAGGCTCCTGTCACAGCACTGGGGTCTGGCACTGCCCACGGGGACACCCTGGCTCTGTCAGGAGGGGGATTGGAGATGCTGCCATGGCTGCAAGGGAATGCAGCAACCTGTTCCCTTGTGTGCTGCATCCTGGGATGAGGCCAGATGTGCTTCACAGCTGGATGAGGTCCCGGGAGGATCAGACAGGCGAAATCCCTTCTGACTTTATCAGGGAAGGTGCCCGTGGTGTTGCGGTACCACAACAGCTTTTCACGGGGTGTCGGGGAGCACGGGGCTGCCTGGACCTCCCACCATTAGAGAAATATGTGTTCTCATAGCAGGAAGGTGTGTGGTTTGCTCACCTGGAGGGCCCTGCTGCATAGGCTTTGAGTGGGACACTTGAAAGGATAAAGGGGGGTTTCTTTTTCCCTTGGCATTTTTTTTCCACTGGTGGTAAATACTTCTGCCTGTGCCTGACTTGCTAGTGCCAGAACTGGAGATTCACCTGCAAGGAACTGAGAAGTGCCAGCTATTCTAGGTTATAATTACAAGCCTTCTGGCTGTTTTCCTCCAGCCCTGCCTGCCAGAGGGATGTTGCTATATGTGAATATTAGCAATATTTAAATATTTCGGTCCCTAAGGCAAAAGTGTCTGGGGTGAACTGTGTACACTCAGAGTATCACCAGCAGATGGGAAGAACCTTTGTTTGTTTGTTTTGATGATGAATTGTAAACTAATCTCAGGGTTTGGGGGAAATTGTGGCTTTATCATGCTTGGGGTTGTTGGCGCCGGGGTTTGGATTGCAGGATCAGGGTGATGTTTGCAGTGTAAGGAAACCTCTACACCTCAATCCCCCAGTCTGTTTTAAGCCAAGGACCACTTATCATTTTGTGGAAAAAATACTCTGGAACCATCCGCTTGCTACAGATTTCTATTTTTTAAGCCAAATCAAAATTAGGCTTAACATTTGGGTCTTTGCTTATTATCTTTATTTTCCCATGATTTCCTTGATTGTGTGCATCAGAATGTGGGTGTGAGGGGGTTTTTTTTGGTTTGTTTTTTTTTTTCAATCTTGTCATTATTTCATGGAGCGTTTTCTGATGTCTTGTGAATCACCCACAGCTCATGGATCACAAATTGAAAAATACTCCTCTGGCATGTTTGAACCAGGGAAAGAACCATGCTGGGTGTGTGGGGGCGGGAGGGGGGAAGTCTGCAAACGGGAGAGAGGGTTGTTTGCTGGTGTCGTTCTCATCATTCATTCTGCAAATGATCTATTAAATAGAAATGGAGGTGAAAATGGAGGGAAATTTTGATCAGAAGGGGTGTTTTCAGTGGTAATACCTTAGCATGTACCTCTCTGATACCCAGCATATATGATCATAATGAATTCATAAAATCATAGAATCAACCGGGTTGGAAAAGACCTCTGAGATCATCAAGTCCAACCCTTGATCCACTACCACCGTAGTTCCCAGACCATGGCACTAAGTGCCACATCCAGTCTCATCATTAAACCTCCAGAGATGGAGAATCCACCACTTCCCTGGGCAGCCCATTCTGATATCTGATTAGCCTCTCTGTATCCTCTGGTCATGTGCTGTCTGTTGCTGCAGCGGGGCAGGAACTTGTTGGCGGCAGCAGCAGCATCTTACCTGGGCCTTGGGGTGAGACCTGGCACGAGCTGGTTGCAGAGGGAGCTTTAACCCACCCTGGCAGTCAGACTCACTGCGCCCTCTCTTCTCCTTTCCAATGCAGGAGGGAAGCCTGTGGCCTTCGGAAAGCACCGTGTCGGGGAACGGAATAACAGAGGTGAGGGCGATGCGGGCGCCGCTACCTTTCCCGCCGTCCCGCGCTGCGGCGTCTCACGCTCCTCGCCCTCTTTCTCTCTCTCTTTCTCCCTTCCAGCAGCAAATCTACACCCCGAGGCCCAGCGACCGCCTGGCAGTGCCATCCTTCCTGCAGAGGGACCGCTTCAACCGGTTCCAGCCCACCTACCCCTACATGCAGCACGAGATCGACCTGCCGCCCACCATCTCGCTGTCGGACGGCGAGGAGCCCCCCCCGTACCAGGGACCCTGCACGCTGCAGCTGCGCGACCCCGAGCAGCAAATGGAGCTCAACAGAGAGTCGGTGCGGGCCCCCCCCAACAGAACCATCTTCGACAGTGACTTGATAGATAACTCGGTGTACGGGGGGCCGTGCCCCCCCAGCAGTAACTCTGGCATCAGCGCGACCTGCTATGGGAGCAATGGCAGGATGGAGGGACCACCCCCGACCTACAGCGAGGTCATCGGGCACTACCCGGGCTCCACGTTTTACCAGCACCAGCAGAACAACAACGGGATGCCCCCCATCTTGGAGGGCAGCAGACTCCATCACTCACAGATCAATGGCCTTGAGAGCACAACGGCGTGGAACAAAGAGAAAGAGAAACAAAAAGGGCACCCCTTTTAAAAAAAAAAAGAAAAAAAAAGGCAAAAAAAAAAAAGGCAAGAAAGTAAATGAAACACTCTGCACTTCTCATTAAAAGAAAAAAGGAGAGAGAGAGTTGAGGAAGATGAGCAAAGAAAAAAAAAAAAGCCCTTCCCCATCTCTCCGTGTATAAATATTTACTTGTTATGTCTGGTCTGAATGCACAAGCCTACCAAGCTTGCAAAAACATTTCTTTATTGAGCTGTGTCTAGACGTTTAAAAAGGAAAAAAAAAAATCAACTGTAGTCTTTTTTTTTTTGTTTTGTTTCTAGTTGGGCTGTGTGTGAATGCTTTTTTTTTTTGTTTGATATTTCACTTATCTTTAAAAACAAAATATTTGCACAAAAACCATTTTGTTTAAAGATCTGCAATATAAATATATAAATATATATTAAAAATAAGAGAAAGTGTATGTGTAAGGAGCAGGAGTATTTTTGTATTAGAAGAGGCCTATTCAAAAAAAAAAAAGTTGTTTTCTGAACTAGAAGAAAAATGGCAATTTTTTGAGTGCCAACTCAAAAAGCGTGTATTACATTGTAAAAAAACAAAAAACAAAAAAAAAAATCAAAAGCAGGGGTTTAGAGTTATTTATATAAATGTTGAAATTTTGCACTATTTTTTAATATAAATATGTCAGTGCTTGTGTTGGTCAAAGCCTCTATCACGTCTACCATGAACCTGTTAAGGGATCTATGTCGAAGTGAAGAACAAAGTAGCTGGAAGGGGAGGAGGATCGCTGGAGTGGAGATGCCAGCCCTGGGAGGAGCAGTGAGCGAGATGCAGCTTATGGAAATCCTTAATTTCCAGAGTCCCTGCGCGTGGCCACCGACAGCCACGGCTTTATACATTCCCTACAGAGCAAGAGGAGTTGGTGTGTGTCTGTATGTCATCCGGTAGGATTATTGGAGTAACAAGGTAAAACGAAAACTCCCTGCTTCCCAGAGTCAGGAATGACTGAAGCAGGCAAAAATTACTTGATTTTTTTCTTTTTTTTTTCTTTTTTTTTTTTTTAAATCTTTTTTTGACGACCTCTAACTTTTTGGGGGGGGGGGTGGTTGGGATGAGAATAAACTTCTGTGTCTGAAGGAACAAAGTGTTTTTTGGTTTATTTCTTTCAATTTTCAACTGAAGGGCCCTGTTGGAGCCCAAGTGGTGGTTGTGGAAGTTGGTGTGAGTCACTGGTAACGCACCCACCGGCTGCCTTTCAGCTGGGTTTAAATGTCTTGTTGAAAGGACGAGCTGAAAAGTGTGGTGGTGGTGAACATCATTTTCATTTTGTATCAGCCTCCCAAACCTCTGTTTGGGATAAGCAGGTGCAGCCATGTCTCGCAGCTCTGCTGTCCCTGGTCATCCTGATTTTTTTTACATTATCATCCCATAATTATCCCAGCTAAAGAGGCACCGGGTACAGTAGATGGAAATGAATCTGCTCCTGTGATGATGTATTAATTAAAGGCTACAGAAATATGCTTAAGGCTTTAGAAGCAACCCCCCCTTCCTTCCTCTGAAATGTCCCTCACCCCACGGTCCCACCTGCCCTCCCGCCGCCGGGTGTTGTGCGTCGTTAATTTATCTTGGTTTCGGAAGCATTTTTTTTTCTTACGATGCTCTTGTTTACATTTTATATCATGTAGGTGTCTGGTAGGTGTGTTGCCCTCGCGGTGAATTCGTACGTGACGGAGCGAGCGAGTGGGAAACCTGAGAGAGTGAGGGAGAGGAGGCAAAAGGGAAAAATCCCGCTGTGGGTCCCGTCTCTCCGAGCGCGAGGAAGGGTCGGTAGGGAACCACAGAGAGCGAAGGTTTTACAAGGGGGTGTGATTTGATTTTTTTCTGCAGGATGCTATCTAGTAGAGTGACATAAATGAAAGATATAAAGGCAATAACTATTGTTTTTAAGCAACTTTTCTATTACTTGAAAATGAAAACAAACCTAACCATGAGAACGGTTTTGAAGTTCTGACCATTTGAACAATATTTATATATATTTTAAAGAAGATGATGAATAGCTGAACTTGAAGTTTGATCATTGTTTTTTTTGCTTTTTTTTTTTATTTCTGCCTAGAAATAGTCCTGTACCTTCTCAATATTTCAAACTGCTTTTCCACAGCTCTTGAAATCTTCATAGCTTTACAGTCATGTAACCTAAATTTTGATGACCTAAAAAGAAAAAAAGCCACAAAAAAAAAAAAAGGAACGCAAAGGAAATAAATCTAGTTTGTCATGAAAGGTACAAAACCGATGAATTTGTACGAGTTTTTAAAATGTATCTTTCCTTTATGTAACATGTCTATTTAGTGCCTTATTAAAGAAACAGTAACCCTCCCTTTTTTAGAGAGGGGAAAGCAAAATCATCCTTAGTGTCACAAGTAACCAGCGTCTGGTCTCTTGCTCCTTTGGACCTTGCATTCACTTTTCCAGTCCCTTTTTTCCCGGAGCAGCTCCCTGTGCCTGGCCACGCCGGCTGCTCCCTCAGCCGCTGCTCTGCTCCGACTGTTCTTAGGGAACTTCAACATGTTTATGCACATTATCCTACCCGGGGAGGTAGGAATCTGTGGTGGATATTGTAAATGAGATACCAACCAAAAGAGAAACCGAAATATAATATCTACTGCCCTCTTGAGCCAAAATGCGTGAATAGTGTTGTTGGGGTTGGGTGTTTGTGTTTTGTTTTTGTTTTGGGGTGGTTTTTTTTTTGGGGGGGGTGGTTGTTCAGTGATCTGAACTAGTTTGTTTGCTATGAAAAAAAAATACGGTTACCTCAGCAGATTTTGGGTGGAATATGCATCACACGTTTAAAACTGAGCAGTGAGTAAGGAGGTGGCGTGGGTACCAGAGGTTGTTAGGTAACAGGATTGTCTTGTCACAGGGTGTCACCTGGACACCAAACCCCGTGGAAAAGTCAGGGAAATGGGCAGGGGCTGGACAGGCACAGAGGGGTAGTGGAAGAGGGTCTGAAGATGCAGTGCAATTGAACTCAGCTTTCATGCTTGGAAGTCCTCAAAATTTCAACCAATTCTCTTTTTTTTTATTTCTCCCTCCCCAATCCACTCCTGGTATGAGCTTTTACTTCTCGAGCGTCACCCCGAGCTCTGCGGTTGAGTGATCAGTTTGTTGAGTTCCTGGGTCCAGTTTCATTTACCTCTTTCTCTAGTTTGGGGAACTTAATGAGTGTGAAACGGGGTGGCTCATCAACACCAAATTTGTGTTGCAAACGATGCCTTTCAGCCCATCCATGCACAAAACCCAAGCTGCCACCTTTCCCCAGGCCAGTGCAGCCCTGGTGAGGGGGAGCCCCAGGTCCCAGGCAGCGGGTGAAGCTCCTTGATGGAGCCCAGTTGTCACCTTTTGTCTTTCTTCTGTCCATCCCTCTCTTTGCATTCCCAAGAACTGTGTATTTCAAGTGCAGATACCAGGTCTTGGGCTCAGATCAACTCCAAGTTCTGAGTGGGTGTTTAGAAATAACGGTCTGTTCTTTTTTTATTATTGTTGTTGTTATTGTTATTATTATTATTACTATTTAATGTTACTTTTTTTGCCTCGGGGTCCATTTCTTCCCAATTCCCACGTCCCCTATTGCCACCAAGGCAGGGAATTTGCTTTGCACACCCTTGCTGATTGTCCCATTCCCTCTGGCCTTGGTGCAGCTCAGCAGAGAGCGGTGCTAGAGCTGGGCTGTGGCCCTGCTCCACAGGTGTCTTGCAGCTTCCAGCAGAGAGATTCAGGCCCCTTAGGAGTGATTCATTTTTAAGTAAATACAGAAGAAACAAGGCACTGCTAATGCTTAGCAACCTCGTGTCCTACCCTGCCTTTCTGCTTGGAGTTTTAAGTCACGTTAGCTTTAAAAGGGGTTGTTCATCTTGCAGAGTTTCTTAGCTTACAGTACGGCAAACAGCATCCTTAAAGTGCCCCCAGATCTTAATGGCCTGGAATGGGAACGTGGCTTTGTCAATCTGGATGGGGAGGAAGGATGGGTTTCATTTGGGGCTGACACTGGTAAAACACGTGTTCCCTTCACAACCCTTGATTTCACCAGTTTGAAGATTCAGCTTTACTAATCCAGTGTGTTGTTTCCATAAGTGTTACAAAATTCATTCTGTCTTAAGTGGGGGTCTAAGGATATCCCATTGCTTTCTGGAGAATCACCCTTTTGTGTGTGTATTGAACTATGAAATTGCACTAACTGCTATATTAAAAAATAAATAAAGAAAAGCCCAACGTTTTTACTAAGGATCGGGAAAAGACTGAATCAGATGTGTAGCATTAACAGTGCTAGGCCAGAACAGGATGAATTTTTAATCTCTTCTGTCTCTGTACCACTCAGAGATTTTCTGTGTACAACACAAAGTTACAAAAAAACAAAAAGAAGTTTTCCAGAAACCATGCTTCAAATTTTTGCTGTACTATAGAAGCTCATGAAGGACAACATTAAAGTCCTAATTTGCCTGCCTTATAGACACATTTCATTGTATTAATATTTTCTTCCAGTTGCATTGCATTGGCTTTGGAGTTTGTTATAGGCAGTCCTGTATCCTGAGTTCTGTTCAATTTAAACTTATGTAAACTATTGACAGCACATGCAATGCAGTACTTATCTATATTTTGCTGTTTTAGTATGAATATGTACTCTGATGCCAATTTACAAAAATCTGTTGTAAACGCTTCTTGTGTACCAGTAACCAATAGTGGCAATTATATGTCATTCTAAAAGCTGCAATACTTATACAATAAATTTTACAATACTTTGGAAAATTTGCCTTCACCTTTTGCTTTGTTACCCCCCCCAAAAAAAAAAAAATCAAGAGTTTGTTCAACACAATGTAATTTCAAAAGCTCTTCCTATTTTCTTTTCGAATGTTGGAAAATGAATCTGCTCAGTTTTGGGTATTTGTGTGGGTTTCCCCCTTCCTTGTTCTGAACAACCGCCCAGCCTCTGTATTGCCCCCCCGTGTTTCCCCCGTGAAGCTGTAGCTGGTTCCTGGTGTATTTGCATGCTCGGTCCGTGTGTGCCTGTGTGCGTGTACAGCTCTGTTTCCTTTTGAGTAGATCAGGTGGCGCAGCTTTAATTCCCAGAAGAAGCATTCCTGGTTTGCACCAATATGTCCAACACTCGCGGTCCTGCCTTTTCAGCCGAGAACGTCACTGATGGTCAGAAGGTCTTAACTTGAATAACGTCAATCAACAAGAACTGCGTAGATTGACTCAAATCCTAAGCACAGATAATTCGTGTGACTCTTTTCCTTTCTGAGACTGTGGTCAAATTGCAGTGATCACATTAAAGTGATTGAAAACTTGACTGTTTGCGGGGCGTTTTCTTTCGTGTGTCTGAAGGATGGATGTCCTGTAGATTCACCCAGACCTTGGGTTCCCTCTTGGGATTAAGGAATGTGTATTCATTAATCCCTGGACTTTGTCTGAGGGTCGCCAGCTCTGCCCAAGCCCTTGGTGTCCCCAGCCCTTCTCTCTGGATGATCATAAATCTGTGTTTCGGGTGGCAGCACTGTTGGAAGTGGCCCCTGGCTTTGACAAGCAGCTCCTCCAGCTGCTTTGGATGGGCAAGTGGTGGACACTTGGCTTTAATGTGGGCATGAGGAGCTCCTGTGGGCTTCAGCAGGAGGCTGGGATGCTCTGCCTGGACAGTTACTTGCAACACAGCCCCGGGCTGGTGGCCAGTTGGGAAAATACCACTGGTTATGACTGAAAGCAGCTTAATTGCAGCCCAGGGAGGAGAACCCCAAATCCAACCCTCCGGCTCTGATTCCTGAACTGTGCTGCTCGCCTCCCACTTGTGGTTTATTTTGTGGGATTCCTGGTGTCCATTGCTGCTGGAGAGATGACCCAGGGTGATGCAGTGCTGGAAAGCAGCTGGCCTTGGCTGGAACACTTTTCCCCATGGTAGGAAGTCAGATGTTTTTAGTGCTGTGCTGATGCCGATGGGCCCCAATGTTGGCTCGAGGGGCTCCAAAGCATTTTTCCCATCTCATGTGCAAAAAAACCCCAAAACACTAAATGTCTGAGAGCAGGCAATGCCCCTACACCAACCTCAGGATCACAAATATCCAAGCGGGATACATCCACCTTGCTCCAGGCACGGCGAAGCAGGGAAAGGACAAGGTTTGGTTTGAATCACTGTTTCGAAACGACATTTTTCATTTTTGGATTCACAGCTGAAACCAACATCTTCCCACAGAAAATGGGAACTCAGCTGACACCACATTTTCCAAAAGGGAATTTTTTTAAATGACAAGGAAAAAAAAAAAGGCAAGTTCAACCCGTGCAGTGCGTGGGAACGGGCAGAGAGATGCTGTTACTAAGCTACCTTTCCGCAGCTAATGAGGTGATCTGGGGACGCTGCAGCAGCACTGATTGGCAAATGATTATTTTTAACTTTTTTTTTTTTTTTTTTTGGTAACTCAATGGAAGAAACAACTTTGTGACTTTTGGAAACCCCAGGTGGCAAAGCCTTTTATTTTAAACAGATTTCTGTGCTGCAAATTGAATAGGACTTAAGAAAGGGGGGTTCAGATTTTCCCTCTGCTGCCAGCATCGGAGCCCTTTTTGCATCTCTTGTGGCCTTACGTGGTGTGCTTGCTGGAAGGTGCAAATTCCAACCTCAAAGAATCTAAATTGCACAAAAGCATTTCTTTTTTGCTTTTTGTCTCCACATTTTATCTGCTTGTCCTAACTCAAACTCTGCATTGCCCTCCTTGTCCATCCTCTGCCTGCATTTAATCTGGTTTGTGCCTGGAGGGCACAGAGCAAACCCCCTCCATGCCCTTGTTCAGCTCCAGCTCTGGTGCTCAGGGTTCATCCCACCAGTGATTCTCGGGATGGCTTGGGGTGCTTTGAGGTGGGAAACCTGGAGTCAACCTCTTGCTTTTTAATCTGCTCAGGCTGCATTTCGCACAGGTTGATTTGCTGGAGTTTTTTTCTCCCTGCTGGCCCCGAAGCCTCTGTGCAGGCAGAGCCCTGTCTCAGCACTGAGGGAGGGGAAGCCTTGACCAGGGGCAGAAACCCTCAGTAAAGTGACTGGAAACAGATTCTCCCTCATGGCGAGTGCTCCAGTGAAGGGTTTCAGTGAGATTTATTAAGAAATCAATGTGCTCTCCCAGGAATCCTGATGTTGACTCTTCCGACTCTAATGGGAATTTACTCCAAACACTTGCTGCTATCCTTTTTTTTTCTTTAAAAAAAGTCTAGAAAATCCCACTGCTTTGGCATAAAACAGGACTGTGTAACAGTGTTAGGAGCAAAAGCAAAGGACCAGGCAGGAGAAAAGAGGAAATAATTCCTGCCTTGTGCTCCTAGACATGATCAGGCTGGAAAAGCACTGCCCAAGATACCCTTCATTTAAGGTATGATGGGGGCAAAATTGCTTCCCTCTTTCCCTTTCCCCTTGCCCAGGAGCTCTGCCCAGGAGCTCATCCCTGTCCTTGGAACCCAGTGCAGGAAGATTCAGAATTCTTCTTGGTGAGTAGGTAGGTGGGGACAGGCAGGGACAGGCAGGGACAGGCAGGGATAGGCAGGCAGCTGGCCCAGATGGGATCTTTGTCCCAGGTGGGAACAATCTTGCCATGGCCCAGGAGGCAAATTTAAGCAGCTGCAGGGAGGGTGGTGGTTTCCTCCGTGTTTTTTTGCTCTGCTGCTGAGTAGGAGCTAGAGGAGTTTTTGCAGAGGGTGTTTCCTGACCACCCTCTGCAGCTGCATGAGGCAGGACTGGGTTTTGATTTAGTGATGTCCCAGGTTTCTGAAGCTGCCTGGGTGATGCGAAGGAAGGATAAACCTGAAACAGCAGCCACCTCTTTATGAGGTGAGATTGGGATTTATGGCATTTTTATGGCTACCCAAAACTGGCTTTCAGGCTGTCCTGGAGCCACATGCTGCCAGAGCTGTATGTGTGCTTTTTCCTCCCCTGTGGCTGGAAGTACATTGATCATGGCACCTCCAGGGCCTCCTCCCTGTCTGCCTTCTTCCCGGGGAACATGACCTGCTGCTCTCAGAGTGAGTGGGGCTTGCTGCTTGCTGGAGAGCATCCCTGTGTTGCCCAGCAGGTCGGGTTGGTGGCTGCACAGCTTCTGAGCTTCCTCCCCGTGTCTGCACATGGAGAGCCTGTCGTCAGGTAAGACTGAGAAGTGCAGAAATGAAATTTAGAGCTCTGGCTGACCAGACTGATGGCTCTGGACTAGGCAGAGGGGAAATGACATGAAGTACTCAAAGCAGTGCACTTGGAGTGGGGTTTGCAATGCAGAAACGTGGGAGAGCGTTGACTGCTGGTCAGGATCCATTAGTTGTCAGCTCTCGGTGGGTGTTCGTTCCCCCCTCGTGCAATCCTGACTCTTGGTTCAAATGCACATGGTTGCCTTAGGATTGATTGTTAGCAGCAGCAATAAATCACAATCCCAGCAGCCAGTGGTGAGTTTTGGATGCCAGTCAAAATGCAGCTCCTTGGAGTATTTATCTCTGCGAAGGCAGGGAACCTGGACATTGAACAATTAGATCAACGTGGCTCTGTGAAGCTGCATTTGATTAAGAGAGTAACTCTGCAGGACAAAGCTATTGCTTGGTGTTGCTGTGCATTGCTAATGAGCAGCCTGGCTTTAAAAACACAGAGGCTGGAAATGTGAGTAAAGAGCACCTCCATGCACCGCTCTCCAAGAGACACTCTGGACCAGGGCAGGTGGGGCTGCACTGGGATCCCACCTTCTCCTTTCTGGGCCAGTTAGGATGGGTAAGAATTAGGCATCCAAAACACTTCAGCTCTAAAATAGTCATGCAAGCATGCAGTCCTGCAAGACCAACCCCTTCAGGGAGCTTTGTGTGGGTCTGGGTAATCAGCAGAGCTGATGTGAGTGTGAGGCAGGAGCTGGGTTAGGTTTTAACTTGGGATCAGTGCACACCAGTGACTTTCCCTGGGAAGAAGATGAGCTGTAAGCACATCTTCACTTCAGACAACTTCTTAATGTGCACACACAGATCTATTTTTTGTTCCTTGAATCTCAACCCCAGGCTGTGCAAGGTTCAGATGAGCAGAACCAGGTTAAAAAACAAATGTCAAATGACCCTGATGGGCCTGACTGCCCATCTCATCTCTATTTTGCTCTTGAGAGCTGCTGTTTCCCTCTGTTCTACTGAGCAGGTCTGTCAATTTTCTGTTCTGAGGAGGTTCTCAAGAAGCCTGGCCCTGATGCCCTGCCTTCCTGCTCCCAGGGCAGCTCTTCCATGGGCATGGAGAAGCCTGAGCTAAATATATAAGCTGGGGAGGGGAAAAAAGGGGGAGTTGGAGGAGGTTGAGTGAAAGGATCTGTTTATTTTCCCTCTGATCTCTGAGCCCTGTTATGTTTTATTGCTTTGCAAACAGGAGGTCTGGAAAGCTTCCTTCCCTCCTGTGCCAGTGCAAGGTCAGCTGGGTGCATAATTCCTGAGCTTCAACTAAAAAATACCATGACTAGATTTACTGTAATGTTGTAAGAGTGGCATGAAACTGGGACTCTATTTACACTCTCCAGGCCAGGTTTTACTGTAAATGCCCAAATAAATTCTTCAAATAAACAATTTCTGTGTATTTTCTCAGTGCCTGGATGCACTTGCACCCTGCTGCTGAGAGTTTAGCTCCAATGAGTAACCCGTGGCAGAAGAGCAACTTTGGTTGCAGAAAACCCCACTGAGGGGGTGATGCAGGCAGGTGCTTTACGTGCAGCAGATCTCAAGGAAGGTGAGGCACCTTCAGCAAACCTGTTCTTGACGTGTGCAGAAGGATGTGGTCGCATTAGCCTGGCAGTGCTTCAAAAGGAGCCCCTCCGTTTGGGGGTGCGTGGTGTTTGAGTAGCTGCGTTGGGGAACAAAGGCACAGCACCAAGGAATGTAATTCAGATTCCTCACAGTGTAGAAAAGCCTGGTATGAAGTAAAGCTCTAAGGAAGTCGACTAACTTTAAAGAATTTGTTCAGGTTTACTCAGCTCTTCCCATTCGTCAGAACATGCCCGGCTCCTCAGTGAGATTTCAGCTCTGAATCGAGATCTCAGACTGAGTCATGAGCAAATGTAGCTGGTGGTGAGTAATTGCTGGAACCAAGTGTGAATTTGGAAAATGGGCTTTGTCTTTTCTCTTAAAGTTTTGGTTTATGGGAAAAGGCAATGGTTTTCCTCTCGTGCTCTGGCTCTCGGTTCCCTGTGTGGGTGAAAGCACAGCCACGAGTTGTTCCTTCTGCAAGTTCTGCCTGTGTGGGGGATTTTGACACTGCAAGAGATTGTGCTCATTGCTACTTTCTGTCTTGGTCCTCAGCTTCTGGACTGACTTTAGGCCTTGGGCAAACAGCACAAATGTCACACAGCACAGGTACATGTTGCTTTAAAAAAAATGCTGCATTATCAGTCCTACACAGGAAAAAAAACCCTAAACTTTCAGGGGCTGCATCATGTTGCTCTCCATCTCCACACGCCATCTCTGTGCTGTCCTCTCTGCTCCTGGGTTCCTGTTAACCCAGGACTTGTCTGTGGCTTGAGGACCAAGGTTCAGCTGCACAAACAGCCCAGTGCCCCAGCCCTGTCCTTTGATGTATCTCAGTGTCCTCTCACCAAACCCAGGGGTGGCACTTCCCAGTGCTGCAACCCCTGATCTGCCTTTCCTGGAGACTCTTATTTCTTCTCTTCTCTGGCTGAGATACAGGGTAACAGGAGAGGACTTGAGTGGAATCAAAATTGCATTTTAATTGTAAACATTTGTCCAGAAATTAATGTTTCTGAACTAATGTTTCTCTCCAACCAATGTGTTCAGAAACAAATGACTCTCACTAATTGATTTTTTTTTTCCCCTGTATAACGGGAATTGCACATGTGGAAAATCAACCATGCATAATTGAAAATCCCCCTCTTTCAGCAGGTATCCACACAATCACTCAACTGATGTGTTTGCTTGTCCTCTGGCAGTTATTACCTAAGAGTCACATTGCTGTCTGGAGGGGGTTAATTTCCCCAACTTTTGTTCCTTGTGCTGAATTAAACATTGAAAATCACTGTAAACAGGCTTCCATGTCTAATAAGTTTGCTTACAGTCCCAAATGTGCACCTGTGGGGGAATGTTACTGATGGCTTCCTCCATTGGTTGGAAAGGTAATATTTGATATCTTTACACCTCTGAGATGGGTAATTCCACTATTTGTCACGATATATAAAACAGTTTTGAGCAACTTCCAAGAGCCTTTTAGCAGCTGATCGACGGCTCCTCTGAAGTGAAGGTAGAAGGTACTTGGCTCCAAAGCCCTTGGCTCTGCTGTGCCAAACCAACTGCCTCAAAACCCCAGGAACCTCACAGAGAACTGACAGTCTGAGTGAGTGGGAGCAGAGAAGAGAAATAAGTGTAAAATAAGTTGTAAAAA
Source organism: Neopelma chrysocephalum (assembly GCF_003984885.1). Classification (NCBI taxonomy): domain Eukaryota; kingdom Metazoa; phylum Chordata; class Aves; order Passeriformes; family Pipridae; genus Neopelma; species Neopelma chrysocephalum. Next base: position 5,216,226 of record NW_020897781.1, read on the forward strand.
CCGAAAAGCTGTGATTCATTGCTTCTCGTACAAGGCAGGTGAGATCTTGCCCTGCTGCAAACCAGGTCTTGAAGGTGACAACAGATTTCAGTTGCTTTAGGAGGGTAGAAGTAAAGCCTTGCACACAGCTGGTGTGTAAATAGGTGTGTTAGAGAAGAGAGCTGTGGGGTCAGTGTGATGGTACTAATCAACTTTGCTTCATATAATTTCCTCACCAAACTCCCCCAGAAACAGCCATGGTGGGTCCCAACAGCAGTTCAGTGTTTTACAGTAGCTTCCCTGTGGTGCTTTGACCTCTCTTGCCACCAGCCTGAACAGGCAAAAGTAATCAGGGTTTGTTCAAAAGTAATTTTGCATCAGAGCTTCTCTTGAGGAGCAGATAATCGGGTTTTATTTATTTATTTGTTTGTTAATAAAGCTGCATAACAAAGGATTTCATCATTCCAGCAATACTGAATGTAATGTGCTTGCAATAATTAATGCCACTACTAATGGAGGATTGGAATTTTGCCCTAATTATATCATTAAGATACATTTCATGCATTTAATTGTTTTTGTAAAATGACAGCTAAGCTCTCCCGCCTCACATTTACCCAATTGAATTATTTCCCATGCAAGGGCAACCTGCTAGTAATGGCCTCTCACAGTTTTTGCTTTCCAGGGGAAATCAAGTGGGTTTTGGTTAGATATGCCAATACTTTTCAGGTTAGCAAAGCTCTTACGTGCTGTTTGTCAATGTTAGTGGTGAACAGATGCACTGAACTCTCTCTTCCTCCTTGATGGCCTGGATTTCATGAAAAACAGGAGGGGGTTGGGGGGGAGAGTGTCAAGACAGGCCTGGGAAGAACAATAAGGTCAAAAATCAATCACAAGCCTTAACCTCCCACAGATGCAACAGGGCACATGATAAGTTTGGGCAGAACACACCGTGTCTGGCCCAAAGGCAGGAGTCTGAGGATCAGGGACTGCAGCCTCAGAAGGGGTGATGTTCTGATCTTTCTCATGGGACAGCACCAGCCAAGAAGATGTTCCTGTGCAAAGTTTCCTGCTTACTCTTCGAAATTAAGTCACCTTGTGTCATGGCAAGGCCCGAGCCAGTCACCCACAGCAAGCCCTGTCTCCTGGTGAGGCATCCAGGAGGGGTGTGAATCAGTGTGGTCCATTGTGTGAGAGCCCTTGGCAATGGTGACGTACGTGGATTTGTTTTGGATGAGTAAATACAGTTTTCACTGGACAGGAATTTATAGTTATGTCTGCAGTTCCCAGCTGCTCAGGGGGATGGGAGGGGTGCCTTCTCTCTACTTCATGCCTTTTCCGACTGCAGCTCCCTCCCAAATCTGTAATCATTGCTGTATAACTACACAAAAGCAAAATTCAGGATGGGGGTGGTTTGAAACACAGAAAATATTAAGCTGCCTCAAGGAGCATCACCGCTGGATTTGGACCATCTGAGATCAGCCAAAACAAAAGCCATCCAGGTTGGTACTGCTGTTTGCACTGCAGTGTGCAGCCCACAGTGTTGTGGGTGCAGTGTAACAAAAAGCAGGTAAAGCAAGTGGAGGAATGCAAGGGGATTTGTGCAGATGACAGAGAGGGAATTTCCACGCCGTGCGACAGACACAGCAACTGGTAAATACTTTGAAAACCTTTCCAAGTTGTTACTGCAACACTGACTGTGGGAAGCACTTGGGAGAAGGCTTTTGTTCTGAGACTATAACCATGTGGTGACTTGACGAGTCCTCGACCTCAATTAGTTACGTTTGTTATGTGGAGTCCAGTGGGAATGAAGTCAACTGCCTCTTTCTTTCTCTTCTTTCTCCCCATCCTTTCTTGCTTGATGTATGACAGAGCTGAAACTTGGCCAAGGCACAAATCCCATTCAGCCCTTGATGGGTTTTGCCCTAACAGTGTCCTGGGGGATCTGCAGAAGAGGTGGAGGAGCCCTTTGGGCTCTGTAGAGCCACAGACGACAGAGAGGAGTCCTACGTGGGAAATGTCCTGCTGGATTGGCTGCACATCTGCTTTGCCACTGGGCTGCTGGAAGCCTCGAGCAAGAAGCTTCACGTGCCTCTTTCTCATATATCTTAAAAGTGATGAGAGACATTCAGGCACCGTGTCCTGGCTGCACGAAGCCCATTGGGCATAATAACTCAGTTACTATTTCCAAAGTGTTGTCAGCCCTGAGTGGTTCCATGCCCCTGGAACACTGGTAGGCCATGGCCTGTCCCTGCTGGAACAGGCTCTGTGCTGTATTGTCAAGCCCTGGAAGTCAATAATCCTCCTGTTGTTTCCCAGGTGAAATAATTGCCTGTGTTTCTACATCAAAACAGACCTCAGAGGGCTGAAGGGTCTCTTGTTGGAAAGATGGTGCAGAAGGATGTCAATCTATGTTATACAAACTGCAGAGGAAGAGGCTTGAATTCTGATCAAACACAAAGCAGACAATTGCTGACCGTGCAGCAGATATTGTGCAGAGGTTTATTTTTTGTTGTATCAGGTAAGGTTACTTAAAGGAGCTTTGCCTTTTTGATTATTGCTGCTTCCAATTAGCCAACAAAAAATTCCTTCCCAGTTCTCTTTGGGTTACAGAGCACTGACTGCTCTTCAATTTTCTGATGTTTTTCTTGAGTTACTGATGCTAATGGCTGTTGCTGGATTGATCATTAACCTTTGTGGTCAGAGTGGGGAGGCTGGTTTTGAGCTGCCTGTGCTGTGACAAGGGAAAGGAGATGAAAAACCACTGAGCTACTCCTCCTTTCCACCCTTTGTAAAACAGGGCTAAGCCTTCACGCACTGTGTGTTTTTTGGCTGCACATAGGGATAAAACATAATGAAAATACAGATTTATCGCAGAAAAAAGAATCCAAAATTAACCAGAACTTCCTTCTGTCATCAGATAAGTTGCATTTTCTTTCAGCTCCTTCCTCCTGACACTTGGGCAAATGGCAGCCTGAGACATCAGAGAAACACTAGATACAAAGAGAGCTGCATAAGGGGTGTGAGAAGCACTGATTTCCACTACACAAAGCAGTGCAACATCATCTCACATCTTTCTACTAGGAAACTGAATTTTAGTTCAATTTTGCTTATAGATTCTATGTCTGGAGTGTTTTGTTAATAAACACCTTCCTTCCCAACCCCCTCTTTGCTGTGATTGTTAGTAACAAGTTTATGTTATTTCATTTCAGGTTGTCCAACAAATTTTGGAACAAAACTGAGCACCATTAATTGTTGTTCTCAGAATAAACCAACAACGTAACTTATCAATGTGGCAATAACAGTAATGTTGGTATTTCCCAGCCTTGAAATACCTGGATTGGAGATGACAACCTTTTAATTGAAAATAATGGTAATTATCTGTTTGCAAACATATTTTGTTGCTACGCTCAATATCTTCTTTGAAACCAGCCGTGACCCGAAGTCACCATAAGCAACAATACACTAAAAATTCATTTTCCTAAAGATTGTTGCATTGCATCTGTTGTGTGGGAAATAACTCTGATTTTTGTTAAGTTTGGGATTTCAAAATGGTTTGTGGATGGAGAATTTCAAACTGATACCACCAAGAAAAATCAACTGCTTCTATTTATCTGAATTTGAAATGCTATATGATAATATGAGTGTTTTTAATGCAGTGTGTGTGGATATAAATGTATGTACACCTTGAGATCATTAATATGGAAACAAGACACTTGCCGTATCGAGATGAGAAGGGAACATCAACATAATCCTTCAGGCTTTCTTATTGAAAAATGCCAAATGTTGTGTGTGGAGCAATTGTGGGCAACACATTGAATTTGGTGTGAGCTGAGAACTGCCTGAGCCCCAAGGAACAGTGTTTCCTCCTGGAACCAGGACCCTCAGCACCACTTGTACCTGCCCTGTGCTCGAGGACCGTGGCCAGGGGTTTGGTGAGGCCTCTCATCCAGCAAATTGGGGTTGGTTGGTTGGTTGGTTGGTCAGGAGCAGGTTTAAACTTCGACTATTAAAATGCATTCCTAGTCCTTCCCTGGAAAATAATGTACCATTGCAGGGCAGGAAAAGGATGTTTTAGGTAGCATTTTGTACTTATTCTTCCCTTTTTCATTGCTGCAGTGCCAGCATGTGAGACATCCGCCCCAGCTCCCCCCTCCTGCAGGGACAGGGATCTCCCAGCTGGAGAGGAGGAACCATGGAGCAGCATCTCTGGAGAGCATCACCAGCAGAAGCAAGAACTAAATGAGCATTTTGGACATTTCCAACCTGGATTTGGGGCAGGAGGAGGCGGCAAGAGCTTCAAAGGTGAGGTGACACCCCACAGCTGGACTCAGGGAGGGACATCTGGTGTTGAGGTGGGTCCAGCACCAGCTCCATGCAGCCATTAACACCTTCTCCTTGGATTCTTATTTTACTGTAAGCTATTGAAATGATTCCCTTATGAACTAGTTTCTGTTGTCCTTATTAACCAAGGATTAATTAATTATTAATTAAGAAATCCAGGCTACTTATTAATTCAACTTGTTAATTAAGTATAGGATGCCAATGAGGCAGCTTGTTAATTGAGTTGTCAGGGGGTGGTGAGGATGGAGAGGAGGATTTTTCCCTGGTTCCTGGGGCAGAGCCAGGAATGTGGCTCCATGTGGGGCCATTGGTCGTGGGAGCTTCCTGAGCTTGGTCACACAGTCACAGCTTGAGAGAAGGTTTATTTGTGTTTATTCCTGGTGTCAGCACAAAGCAACTCGTCAAGAAGAGAATCCAGGCCTCGCAGGCCAATATTTCAGTGCTACATGCAGGGCTAAGCTGTGTAAGTTGGGGACAGGACCCATGGGACGGAGGTGTGAGGGATGACTTGGAGGTGTAGGGCAGCAGTGACCTCCTGCTTTTGTCAGTCTTAATGAGATGCACAAATGGGAGTTTTGCTCCTTGAAATGCTTTTTGCCTAAGACAAAGACCTGCAATTTACAGACAACAACCAGAGCAAGAGACAACCAGGAGCTCCCTGCTTTGCCAGAGCCTTTGCAGTGAGTGAGAGCCACATCCCTCTGGTGTGTTAAAGCTACCTGTGGTCTGCCCCAGCTCTGCTCCTTCTGCTTGCAGGGTCAGGCCAGGATCTGCTGAGGATGGAGCTGTGCTCCTGTGGCCCCCTGGAGCTGTGAGGACAAGATCTTCCAGCGTTATGGTTTTGTGAGATATCCCCATGCAAGCATCTTGCTGTGTATTAGTATCAGGTAGTCAGCACTGGCACGGTAATTTCAGGATGTTTTCTCTGAAAAGTTTGCTGATGGGCCATTTCTTGTTGCCAGCAAGACTCCAGCATCAGTGGTTTGTTCCACTGCTAATGCCATTCCCCAGGCGAGCTGAAAATAAAACCATTTCTAATCACTTCTGAAAGTTTCTGAAAAGAACTGGGGGAGGGGGAGAGCTAATGAGGAAAACACACAGCTTTAGAAACAGGAGAGCATTCCCTGAAGTCAACAGAATAAAAAAAATATTTTTTTGAATATTCATTTCTACTGAGATTTTCTATCGCTATAATTAATTTGTCACAAATACCCTGACAAAGCATTTCTGGTGGAGTGATGAAGGCTACAGGCAGAGGTTTACTTAGTCTCTTTTGAAGGAAAATAACTAGCTATCAAATAACTTTAAACTCTTAAAGCTTTTCTGGCTTGATCCTGCTTTCATTAAAGAATGCTACTTGGCTTTGAAGACAGCTAAAGCTTTTGAAAAATTGTTATATGGATTTATTTTTGGTTAATTCAGTCCCCTTCTGGTGTACTGGTATATTATCCACGGACACTTTGAGAGGCACTGGATTTTTGTCTTCTCTTCATGGAGAGGGAGAGAACAAAGCCTTTAAAGCACCCGTGGAGTCGTTCAGGCTCAGTTCTGCTGGTTTTCCCCTTCCTTTCTGCAGTAACATCGGGGTCCCTGGGATGTTCACCCAACGGAAAAGATTTCTGACAGCAGCCAAACAACAAATCGATGCTGAATGTCTCGAATGACTGAGGCATAACGACATGTGCCTTGCTGGATCAGATCACAGCTCCCTGCTGGGCAGACCTGGGCAGTTTGGGGAAGTCAAGTCTTCAAGGTTTCCTCCTTCATCTTTCTACCTCCAGAGTAATTGCTGGACAATGACAGGACATCCTTGCATGACCCAGCAACTGACTCAAAGCAGCAAGAATATTTGTTTGATGGGAGAAGGATCTGACCTGATTCTGTAACCATTGCTCACCCCAAGTAGCACCAGTTCAATAAGTCTATTCATGTAAAGAAGCCTTCACTGACATGAGTAATCGTGGCAGATTCTGGCCCTGAGATATTACACGAAACCATCTCAAGCTCGGGAGAAAGCTGTATGACTCAGATCTAGCTTTAAAAATAAAAGTTTTAAATCCCAGGTTAGGTTGTGCCATTTGGCTCTTGCTGAAGTTGGTCTAAAAAGGCTGCACTGAATAATAAAAAAGATCAAGCTTTTGATGTTAAATTGCATGTTCAAGCATAAAATCCAGCCTTGATGATGAAGCTTAGCCTGGCTTATTTCACTCGGGCAAAGACACTAAACGAGAACCTTACACTCTTTCTCACTTAGAGGAAATGTCTGTGCATTAAAAAAAAAGGCAAAAAAAAAAGTTTTGACAGATAAGTAATTAAGGAACATCTGGCCAAACCGAAGGCAACAGAAGTGATTCCAATCAAAGGTGGTTCAGTGAAAGCTTTTCATCTCGACTCCAACAGAAACAGCAAACTTAGCACTTGAAAAAAAAGAAGTCCAGCTTCTGATGAAGTGTTAAAAAGTCAAAGAGGGAGAAGTGCGGAGACATCCACCCGGCACAGGGCTGAGTGGAGGAGGAGGGAAAGCACAGGCAAAGGTGTGTGCCAAGGGCCCCACGGCAGGGCCGGTGTTTTGACACTGTCCCAGTGGTTTTGATTGAATTCCCAGTGGCTCCAGGACTGGTGTGTCCCTGCAAGGGCTGGTCCCTGAATGCTGCTGCAGCATCCACTTCCAGTGGTACCTCCTGCACAGTCTTCTCCATGTGCCCCTACCTGTGGACACCACAGGACAGGAGAGGCTTGTGCCAGTGGCTCGTGGCTGGTCTGCATGAGCTGGTTGGGAGTTCACTGCTGTCCTGACAGCCCTTGTCTCATTCCTCCTCCTCCAAAGCTTCATTGGAGCCACGCACAGAGTAATGGAATATCCTTATTGGGGTTTTGGGGTGGGGGATGCTCCTTTTCAGTAGGCTCTGTTTTGCTTGGCATGGTGTTTTTTGAAGCTCCTTCCCCACATTTAGTGAGTGCTGGTGGTTTGGAGGCTCCATTAAAAGAAATACCAGGATTGTGTGGGTGCTTCCTCAGTTGACTGGAAGGACTTCGATGGGCTCCTTCAGAGGAGACATGTTCTCATGGTGTTCTGTCTGTTGAGCACCTGCTGGAAACAGTCCTCTAGGCTGTTTTAAATTCCAAACAAGTTCCATTTTTGGGGAAAGTCTTAGATTTTCCTTTAAGCAGGCAAGTTTACATATGTCCAACCTCTTGAGCCCCCATGGCCCTTCCTATGGTATTCACATGTGATATCTCAGCAGGGGTGGAGGGGACAGCCACCTCCACTCTTTGCAGCACTAAGAATCAAACCCTGTTGTTGCTGCCTTAAACTGTGCATTTTTTTATTTTTAACACACCAGACTGAAAGCCCAGAGCAAAACTCACTGGATCTCAGTGCTCAGCATCCAGCTGCAGACCTGAACTCTGCCAAGCAGGGCAGGAGGGGCAGCAGGGCCCTGGAGAAGGGACGGGAGAGGTGAGTTTTGACCGTGTATTCCCTTGCCACCCTGCCCAGAAGCGGATGTGGGGAAGGAGACGATCCGTGCTCCAGCACAGCAGCCATTTTAAGCTGCTTCTTGCACAGCTGGAAATCATTGCAATAGTATCAGCTGCCAAGGGGAGTTAGGAGATTTGGCAGGATTCAGAGGGAAAGAGGTAGCAGCTAAATCATTTGTGCAGAGTAAACCCTTCAAAGACATAGCGAGGGGCCCTGGCTCACCGGCAGTGCCAGCGTGGTCCTGCTGCCTGGGCTTTGTCAAGTCCCACGGTGGGACAGAGCAGGACCCAGCCCCCAGGAGGGCACAAGGCTCTGAGAAGGGCACCCACAAGTCTTGAGCTGCTTCTGCATTTTGTTACCCCACCAGCATGTCCCCAGCACAGACAGCTGGAATACCTTCCAACTGGGATTACTGAGTAAGGAAATATGTGCTCCGTAACCTCACTGCTAAAAAACCCTCCATAAAGCACGAACAGGAAGTGCACAATATATTCCTTTCCGAATTAATTGCTATTATTTTGATTAAAACACATTATCATATAAATATTTGATTAAGAATGTGATTAAATCTTTCTTGCTCATGAACTGTGACAACTTTAAAGTCTAACCTTTTATAGCTTGGCACCACATCATTATTTTGCTCATTAGCTACGTTTAATAATTCGATCTCATAATATGCTTTGCCATTTGGAACCTGCCTTTGTGTGCCAAGTTCAGATCGATGCTGTTAGTTATTTGTGCCACTGCAGATAATTAAACAAAAATTAAAAGCAATTTAACCTTGCAGTCTGGCTGCGGGTAGAGGAGTGTTCGAGAAGGGGAGTGGATCACTGAGCACAAGTCAATGGGGGTTCTTCTGCTGTTGTCTGTGTTGGTGCAAAGCTGGCCCAGACCAGTGTGGGAAAGTGAAGGAGTCTCCTGGGGGCTCCAGTAATTCAGAAAGTGCCTTTCCACCAAGTAAAACCTCTAGGCATCACAAACAGAGTGAGCAAACTTGCTGTGGGCCCTTATAAGTGACGTGACGGGGTAAAATGGTGAGCAGTTGGGTCTTGGGTGTGCAAGGAGGAGAAGCAGAGGAGCTCCATCTGAGGTTGCTAAGGGTCACTCCCAGCGGAGCGGTCTCCCACCACCCCAGGACATATCTCCCCAGGATGAGGGTGCTGCCCTGGCTCCTTCCCCTGGCTCCAGGCTGTTGTTTTTGGGTAGCTTGGTCTCCTGCAGCCTCCTCCCATCCCTCAGCAGGATCAGGCCCTCGCAGGCTGTCTGGAGGCAGAAGGATGCCTCTGTCTCTCCCAGCTCACTCCAAACAGCCAGAGCCCACTTTCCTAATTTAAACCACACACAAAAGCTTGCCTTACATGGTCACGGATGCTATTTTTAGGTCTGCCAATTAATCCAGCTCCGTTTGAGCTGGATTAGAAATCACATACCCCCTTAATTATAGGTGTATAAACTCCAGACTGGCAGCTGTTTTGACATTCTCAGCTGGGAAATTTGCCCTAAACAGCCGCCCCCCTCCCCGGCTGCGGCAGGATCAGGGCTCGGGGCTGCCTCCGTGCCCATCTGCCGCGATGGCACCGCGCCTGCTCCCGGCGCGCTTGGACGCCTGCCCTGGGACACAGGTGCCAGGCAGCAGTGAGCTGCCACGGGCAGCCTCCCTCTCTGTCTTCCTTTTTTTTCCCCCTATTTCTTTTTTTTTTCGTCCCCTGCAGGAAAATCTCCCCTGTGTCCCCCAGGCCTTTGCTTTCCGCTGAAGACATCTGCCAGGAACCAGAAGATGAGGAGGAGCCTGTGCCAATGCGCTTCCATGGCAGGGTCTCCGTCGGGGTCTGCAGGATGTGCCTTCCCCATGGGGAATGGGGCCAGCTCCTGTCACCACCAGGCATCGAGCCCCTGTGCAGGGCTGTTGGCCTGGCATGGCTTGAGCTCCCATATCCAACAGTGCCAGCCCGTGCAGGGCTGCCTGTGACACCCCTCTGTGCCCATGGCTAATGCAGGAGCCCACGCCATGGGGCTGCTGTGCACTCCAAACCATGCAGGGACACTCAGGCCGTGCTGGGGCCAGGGTGACCCCACAGCTGCTGCTCTGGGAGCTCCAAGGGTGGCACATTGCCCCTCTTCTGGCCAGGGTTCCTCTCTGGGGACAGGGACACCCAGGTAAGGAACTGCCTTACTTATTTTAAGGTGGGTGGGTGAGATTCTAAAGCTGAACGTCCACAGAATTGCCCATTTCTAACCCCGCAGTGCTGATGAATGGGGGGTTTCTGGGGAGAGCCCACTGAGACCTAAAGCAAAGAGCAAAAAGGAAACTTCAGAGAAAGTTCCATGGGGACCCTCCCTGGGATGGGGCTGTATCCAACCCGGAGGTAGGAGCTGTGCTGTCACCAGGGACCACCCCGTGGCACTTCCGAAGGCTCTGCCTGTGGGGCAGTGCAGGACTAGGGGCTCAGACCCTGCGTTTCTGAGTCCCGATCCCACCCAGGGACGCTCCCAGAACAGCTGCCGGAGCATCGCTGCTAATTGTGGCTGCGGCAGCCGGGAAGGTCCGAGGCTGAGCCATACCTGAGCAGTGAGCTAATGCCCAGCACTGCTGAGCCAGTGCCACCCCCGAGGCAGGGTCCCCGCAGGTCCTGCTCCAGCTCTGCATGGGTTTAATGCCTGGTGGTCATCTTATTTCTTTTCTTCTTTCCTGGTAGCTGGAGGGTGAACAGTAGCTGGCACAAAATGCTGTTTGATCCTAACAAATGCTTTTTTGTTTCAGTGTAATATCAAATGCTTTTGAGCCTAGTGAACAAAGTGCCCTCTCGCTCGAGCTCTGTGATGCTTCCCTCCCCTCGTTTTCTGGCAGTGCCACAGCTTTAGCACAGGACATTCCTCTGTCCTTTTCTTGAGAATCCCACTGCACCTCTTGGATCACATTTTATTTCATGTTTATGTTAAAAGTCTGGCACACTGCATCCCGTGGGACAGCTCGCCAACTAGGCACAGGCACCCAAAGGAGTTTTCCATTGAAGGTGCAGCCATATACATTTATTCATCATATTTTCTGCTGCCCATAGGAAAAAAAAAAAAAAAGGCAGTCAGTGCTACTCCTGCCAGTGCTGCCCTTGGAGAGGGAGATGTTTAATGCTGTGTCGGTGCATCAGGCTGTTGCCTTCAAGCAAAGGTCTTTCTGGGCACAAGCAAAGTGGAGGGTGCTGTGGGGAGCTCCCCCTGGCCCAGGGCTGCCCTGAGGGATGGTTTATGAAGCCGTGGGCCAGGGCCAGTGATGAGGACAGAATGAGCTCATTTCCCAGCTCAGCTCTGCAGCTGCCTAAGACAGACCAGCTCTCCCAGCTGACAGTGACATCCCAAGGGTGCCGGAGGAGCCCTGGGCCACTCTGGGGCCCATGTAAGAGGCACACACTGCTGCCAGCTCCTGCTTCTCAGCAGAGAGCTGGAAGGGAAAAACATGAGGATTTCCCAAGCTTTGCTCCTGCTGGTCGGACCATCAATGCCCTGGCAGAGCATCAGTCCCACCTGTGACTTTACAGAGCTGTTTGGAAAGAAATGTGTGTCTGGCAGGAGTCGAAAAGGGGAAAGTAGAGGCACCTGATTTTATGGGCTTTGGAAATTCATAAAAGCTTTGGTGAAGTTCTGGGAGAAGACTTTTAGGTTGTTCTGATCCAACCCACTGGCTCTGGGGTGCAGAGCTGCCTCCTTCCCCTGCCTTGCTCCAGCTTTTTTCGGTGGGCACAAGGCTTTCATTGCCCTTGTTCACCAGAGCAAAGGGGAGATGGTAGCAGAGCCCATGATAGCCCTGCCCCTGCTCCCCACTGCCTGTCACATCACTGACACAAGGCCCTGTTCTGCAGGGCAGTGGAGCAAGAATGCAGGAAGGTTGAAGCAAGGAATCAGGAAGGTTTTGTGTCTGACAGAGGATTCCCAGAGTGACTCACAGGGCAGCAATTCCGCCCATCTTCATCCCACTGCCTCCAGCGAGGACATACCTGTGGTGGATTCCTGCAGCATCGAAACCATGACCCAGAGGCAGCTGTCAGATATGACTGTGAATCACCCCAGGGTGTGGGGGGTTGTCTCAGTGTCCCATGTCCCCACGCCCAGGGCTGGACCACCTGTAGAACAGCTCTGCCAGCCACGGTGTGGAGAGAGCTGAGCAATGGGGGGACAACCCAGAGGCTCAAATCTTCCTGTCCTTGTGCTCCCTGGGCCTCTCTGTAGTTGCCCTCCAATGTGCCGCTGGTGTCACCTGCAGTGTGGTTATGGCACCAAAATCCCACCTGCTCTGAGCAATCACCACGATGCCCTGAGACCACAGCCATGGCAAGGCAGGTCTTGGTGAGCAACTTCAGGTGAGGCCAGTCCTGCAAAGGGATTCATGAAGTACAGAGGCAATTGCTCACTGAAGCAGTGAATGTTCCCAGTCCCTGTTGAAGCCCCAGCAATGCCATGAGCATTTTGGGACATATTGTTATCATTCATCCTTTAGCACAGAGCCCACGGCCACTCTCTGCTAACACTGGTGAGAAAACCAAGCAGGGTGAGTGATTCACAAATCTCTGCAGTGGGAACTGTGCAAAGAAGTGCTAACTTCATCTCAGCATGGTGACCACCGCTGGGACAGCAGGACTTGGGTGCTGGTCACAGCATCCAGAGCCATCCAGGCCCCTCTTGACTGCTGCCAGCACAGTGAAGAAACACCCTGTGAGATGAGAGAGGCCCTGCCAGCCCGCCCTGATGCCTTCAAGTTCTCGCAGTAGCCAGCAGGAACCACAATTAACGTCTGCTGCAATTTCTTCATTATCATAATGACAGTGCTCAGCAAAATATACGGGAGACATCGACGGTGACGCCCAGATGCTGGAACCATACGATGCCACATGGAAAATCATGGTGTGGTATAAAAACCCGGCTTTTATAGGGTACAGCTGCCTCTGCATAATGCCCTTGTAATTTATCAGTGTATGGCATCTGGTTCTTTCCTGTCATTCTTCGACTTTCAGACGACCATAATCTCAAGTGTCTTAATAATAACACGGACCTGCCAGACAGGGGAGGAGGGAGGATGGAAAGGGAGTGGGGAGCAAAATTGCTCCTTTTGTGCTGTTCATCCCAAATTAGAGGGGAAAACCAGAAAAAGGGTAAGTCTGGTGGGGGACTGGGAGTGCTGGAGGGGTGGGAAGGGTGAGGGATGCTGGAGGAGGGGCTGGGGTGGCACAGCAGGTCCTGGAGGACCCTGCCTGAGGGGGCACATTGTAGGATGTGTAAACCATGTAGAAACCATCACTTGGTGTCCAGAAAGAGATTTTTCAGGCATCTGCTCTTTCTGGGGCAAATTTCCCTTTGTAGGTTTAATGAAAGCCATTTTGCTGAGGCTGGAATTTGAGTGTGTGCACAGGGGTGGTGCAGGGTGGCCCTGCAGCCGTGCAGGGTGTCACCGTGGCAGAGCTCAGCTGCCAGCCCGGGGCTGCACAGGATGAAGGGACTGTGCTGGGTCCTGCATTGGCTCCACAGAAAACAACTGCTAAAAAAAAGGTTTGAGGCAGGATCTTTGCCTTTGGAGATTCACAGCCATGCTGCCAGGTCCTGCAAAGCTGTGCCAGTGCAAAGCTGCCCCACCTGCTGCCCTGGTGGTCCCATTTGGGGAGGTTCTCCTGGCACATCCTTCCCACTCCCCAGGGCTTGTAGGGGTGCCTGACCTGTAACACCTACAGAGGTTCTGGGGTGCCCCAGGGTGGGCAGCCCAGACTGGGTGTGAGGAGCCAAACTTTTACAATCCTTTATGAGATTGGGAACATGAAAGCTCTGCATGGCCAACATATCATCATCCCTGTTGTGTTAATCCCCTGGTGCATCTCCTGTGAGAGTTGGGGGAAATTCCTGGGCTAGGACTGAACCCTGAGTGTGAGCGACTCTGCAGAGAGGATCTGCAGACACAGGGTCAAATCCGTGCCCGGGTTACACAGGTGTAAACCCACTGACACCAGTGGGGTCGGGTTGCACTTGCTTTGGGACAAGTCTGGGGGACCAGACCAGCGCCCAGTGCCGATGGTGCTGCGGGTCCCCACAGCGTGACTCAGCTCCTGCCCCGTCCCCAGCGCACTCTGGGCCCTTGCAGGGAATGGGGGCATGCGGGGAGGTGGGAATACGGGCAGGTGGGATGTGGGGATGCGGGATGCGGGAGGTGGCAGGCTGCCTGCTGCCACCACGAGGTGGCGAGCGAAGGAGCCTCTTGGCAGGGCTGTCCGAGGGAAAGGGGTTCGGCTCTCGGCTGCCCGGGATAGCTCAACCTGATTTCCCGCAGCGAGGGATGACAGTAGGATGGGGAACAAGTATGGGAACATCCACGGCCAGGCTGGGTAAGAATAAGGATGGCTGAAGTTATCCAAGCAGGATTTGGGAGTGCATGGCAATGTGTCCTGTGGCTGTTCATACCCCTCAACTACCCTCCTCTTCTAACATGCTGAGCCTCCAAGTGAAGGGCAACCATCCTGCCCCCTTCTCCATCCCCATTACTGTCAGGATATCCAACTGCTCCCTCACTTCCCCAGCAGCTGGCAGGAGTGGGGCAGAGCCAGGCAGGTGGGGTTACTGGGAAATGAGGGGCACCTGGAGGGTGGGCAGGCCCTGGGATAAGGAGCAGGGCCAGGAGCTCTGGCTGGGGGAGTTGTGTACGGGGCAGAAGGGAGGTTTCTTCTTTGCTGCATAGAGGTAAGAGGTGGGTGTTGGGGGCTGGCTCGGGATGGGGAGGCTTTGGGTGAGCCTGTTGTAGGGTGGTAGGAATGATGAGCAGCAGGGCTGAAGTCTTGCTCATCTGTTTTTTTTCCCTGTGATTCCTTCCTGCCCTCTGGATGCTCTGCTCCTGTGCATGCACCCGAGTCTCATCCTTTGGGCTGTGAATCTTCTGCTGTGCTTGCCTGGGGGATTTGACCTGGTAGAAGGGTTTGGACCATCCCCCAGCCAGCCTGGCCCCTGGGATGCAGGGTGAGAGTGGTTCCTATCTGCCTCAGTTTGCAAAAGGGCCAGTGAAGATATTTCCCCCTGGATATTTCTGCTGGAAAAGCTTCCTGTGGAAAACAGCTCACAGCTCCACTGGGAAAGATGTCTGCAGGAAAAGGGCTTCTTGTTAAATATGTGCACACACTGAATTTGTACATGAGCTGTAGAAATGCTTCCCCTGTGCTGCTGAGGGGGTGGCACTGGCTGCTGTGACAGGGCCAGGAGCGTGTCTGGCTCAGTGACCTCCAGAGCCTGGTGCAGCCCTGAGTGGGCAGCAGAGACCCCTTATCCTTCAGTACCACAGCAATTACTTCACTGCTCTATTGAGACAAATGAGGGTGGTTATAAGAGTCATTTTGTAAAGGGAATTAGTGCTCTAACACACACAGCATTCCTCCAGTGGCACGCTGACCCGGAGACCTGTTTGTACAACTTGTGTCAGCCCAGAGTATCTTGATTGTTTTTTTCTTTTTCTTTTTTTTTTTTTTAGTGCACAGAAACTTCTGGTTACTTTGTCCTTTTAAGATAGGAGGGGAGTACAGAGACGTGTTATTTTGCCCTGCTCTCTTTGTTTGTACAGCAAGAGATAAGCACCATATAATGTAAACAATCAGACAATATGTGCTGAACTGGATCTATGGTGCTAGCTGAGACAGAAGCTTTATTTTGGGAGGGTGCCTGGGTGGGAGGAGATCCCTGGCTGGAATGAGTGCAGATTGTGGTAGCTTCACCTTGGAGGTGAAGTTTGTTCAGGCTTGCATTAAACTCTTTGGCAGGGATCCAGATGTAAGGCACCTCTCTGCTGGATCATTTGAGGTTACGGGGGTTAAACACTGGTTCTAGAAGGGCTCCAATGCATGGGGAAGGCACTGCAGCTTAGTGATCATGTCAGCTGAGCCACTGAAACCGGCCTGTTGGCCCTTGGCATGTGTGCTGGGGGAGCTCAGCCTCCTGTGAGGGAGGTTTAGGCTAATGCAATCTGTGCTGAATGCATGTTTGTGGCCTGGGACTGCAGTTCAGTTCAAGTCCCAGCAGCATGGTCCCTCCTAAACCGGTGTACATCTTGTGTGTTCACTGGGGGACTTCTTGCACTGTGTTGACCTTCCCTTCAGTGGTTGCCTCAAACACTCCTTGAAACGAGATGTACCTTTAAAGCAAACCAACAAACCAGCCAGTTACAGAACCCCCAGATCCTGCTTGCTTTCACATAGAGCTGAGATCCAGTGACCCAAGGCAGCCTGCCCTCTGTTCCTGCAGCTGCCTGTCCCAGCTGGGTGGGCACCCAGCCTCCTGTGAAGGGACTTTGTGCTGCTCCATGTGGGACAGGGTCTGTGTCACACCCACCCACGGCTGGGGTTAAAGGGGCACTGTGGGAGGGAGCAGCCTGGATCTCAAGGGCTGATTCCCCTGGCACTGGAGAGCTGGCTTGGGCAGAGGATGTGTCGTATGGGCAGTGCAGTCTGGGCTAACTGGGAGAAGGGAATCAGTCTGCAAGGGAGCTGGTGCCCTTACCTGGCTGTTCTGATCCCAGCCTTGCATTGCTGGCCTGGAGCAGAGGGTGTTTTGGTCTCTGCTGGAAACACGTGTCTCTTTGTAGCCTTCCTGAAATCCTGCACGCTCTTGTGCACCACCAAGCACATCCCTGGCAGGGCGTGCAGGTATTTGGGTCAGGTCTCCTTTGGGGCTGCTCTCCCTGAGGTCTGTACCACCCCTCTGCCCATAGGCAACATCCCTGGGAAGGATGTGGTGGGCTAGGAAGTATTTCCCAATGTGTCTTCAGTGCATAGACTGACACATGCTTGCAGGCTTTGCAGGTTTGGTTCTTTTCAAGAACAAAAGTAGGCTTTCAGCTGGGGTGCCTGTCCCTGCTAACCACAGCCTGAGCCAGCCCTGCCTCTTCCCTTCTTCTCAGTTCCCTCCAAACCCAGACCACCATTAAAATCAACTGACTTTTCTTTCGGGAGAGTGGGAGCTCATGAGCCTGGTGTGCTGCTTTTCACCTCCAGCCTCCCCACAACTGCTCCACCAGCCCCCTCCTCACACAGCAAAGCCCCCCAGGCCAGCACAACCCTTTTGGTTTCCACAAAACTGGTGCAGTCTGCCCTGCTAATTTGATAAAAACCCTGAATACAAATAAAGTCGATGTATCCATCGGTTTACTTAACAAATGGGATGTGCGTTGCCCTCTGAGATGACAGTGTTTACCCTGGTGGTTGCAGTGCTGGGTCTGTGCAGGTGAAATGTTCCTGGACCAAAGTCCAGCCTGGACAGCCGGCTGCAGGCAGGAATCCAGCATGTGGGATAACAAACATGTTACGCCAGCAGGTGAGCTGGAGCTGCATTCCTGAGTGTTTGTGCCTGCCGTGGGTGTCTCTGGGATGGAGGGGCCCATGGGGGAGCTGCCCAGTGCCCCCTTCTCTTAATTAAAACAAATGCATAGTTAGGCTTTATCAGGCTCAGTGTTAATTATCGCATAGGGATAAATTCACTTATTTTAGAGCTGCCTCTTTTCTGTACCTGCTCAGCATATTTTGTAGTCAGTCTTGTACTTGCCTCCTTTTGCACTGATTCCCACCCTGTTCGTGGAAGTGCTGGGTGAGAGGGACCTCAGGAGGGCTCTGGTCTGGTCTCTGAGCTGTTGCCAGGGCTGGTTTGGCTCAGCTGTGTCTTGGCCTGGAAACGTCCAAGGACAGAGCCTCCTTGGCCTTTCAGGCAGCCTCACTGCCTTGCACCAACCCTCCAGGAGAACCTTTCCTGGTGTTCACCCTGAACCTCTCCAGGAGCAGCCCATGGCCCCTCAGCACATCCCTGACACTGCAGGATGAGGGGCTCTGCTCTTCCAACCTTGCCAGCCCACCCTGCCTGGGTTCCACGTCTGGAGTATTTGGATGGGGCAGCCTGGTAGGTCTGGGGGTTGCTATTGAGATGTGCGTTTTCCCAAAGAAATACATATTTTTCCGTAAAAACAAACAGTGCTGGCCCAGGTCAGTCCTGAGGTCTGCTCAGTCCCTCCCTCACGGGTAGGAGACTGCAGATGTCCCACGGCTCAGAAATGAAACCTGCCCCGAGAGGAAATGCCTTCCTGGTGCCCAGCTGGGGAAGTCTGAACTTTTCTGTCCTTTTTTAAAACATTTGCCTTTTAAAATGTGACATATCCACCATTCCAGCTGAAGCCAGAGTGTGAATACTGCTGGGAAATGGGGTTTGGATCTGAACGTTTCCTCTGTGAGCTTGGGAGGGGTGGTGGATCTTATCTCCCTTCAGTCTCCCTTGGCAACATCTATTTACACGGCTGCACAAGCTGCTGAAATAGTTACTTCACCCTAGTCTTTTGTTTTGTTTCATTGGAAACCAATATTTTGGCCATGTCAAGGCTTGAATTCTTTTGTGGCATGTTTAATCCAGGTTTGATGGCTTGCTCTGGTCCCAGAGGTAGAAAACCGAGTAGAAATAAATACAGGGAAGGAACTGATGGGTTGTAAAAGAAACTGGGGTGGGAAAAAAACCCCTGAAGTATCACCAATTTGGCAGAAAGCCTATACATATATATAAATTTTTTTTTATATGGTTCATGAGACTTCATGAATCTCTGTTTAGAAAGGAGAGAGATAGTTTCAAAGCCTGTGGTGGCATGGCCAGATCATTAAGGAAGTTCTCATTGACTGAAGGATTTGGGGTTTCTGTGCACAGCTGACAGGGATTAGTCCATCCTGCAGGCTGGGGATGTTCCTGTTTCTGAATTTTTCCTGCTGGCTGATGGGAGCAGCTTGGGACGGTTTTGATGGGTGTTGTCTCCTTCAACCTGCAGTGATGGGGACCTCACTGGTGGTGCTGGCCTGTGGGCTGGATTCTGGTGTTCACACCTCTCTCACATCTGTATTTTGTATGCTAACTACACCCTCACCCTTACACAGACCCAGCCTGGAGGGAGGCTGCTTCCCTGGGGATGATGGTCTTGGATTGTGTCTATGGATCTACCTCCTGCTGGCTCTCCCACCTGTCCCTGCACCTCCAAGCCCTGTTCTTTGGGTGCCTCTTTTTCTTCCCAGCTGCTCTGTCTTGTCTGTTTTGACCATAAGTTCTCTGGACGAGGAGCTTTTGATGGAGAAGGAAGGTTATAGTCCTATTTGTGCTTGGAGTTGCTGCTATTTTAACCATTTAAGCAGAATTTCTGCTGTCACTGAGCAGCCTTTGCCTAAATATGGGAGCCTGGGGAAGAATTTCACTTACTGCCTTATCAGCCTTATCTGCTTCTCCCCTGAAGCCAAAAGCAGTGACGAGTGTTTTCTTCTCATTTATCTGTGTACCTGCCTTAGCAATTGGCCAGAAGAGATGGGGGACACTGTAGATCTCTAAACAAATCACTTTCTTCTGATGTGCGTAAGTTACTAAGTTATATAAGGGATTGATTTTTCCAGATTGCTTATCAGCCTGGATAGAGCACTGCTGCTCCCGTTGGAATGTTCACAGGCAGATCTAAGCAGGATCTCTTGGAAAGCTTTTATCTGGGTTTGATTTCTAGAGAAGATAGGCATTATCTGCACAAAATAAATATTTTTTGCCCTGTAACCCCTGGTGACGTTACACATGGGCCTCCCAAACTAAAGCCAGACAAAGGGCCAGTTTGCATTTGCCTCCCAGGTTGGGCTGTGCAGGCAGCAGTGCCTGGATCTGTGAGCAGACAGGTCCTGCTGGGCTGCTCAAACCTGCCTTCGAAGGTGCCTCATTCCTTGACGCTGCTCTGCTGTCTCCCTTGAGCTCCCCACGTGCTCCCGGCCCTCCTCCCACCCAGCAAGTGGTTATCTTCTCTGCCTTCCCTCCTCATCCCACCTGGCAAGTGGGTATCTTCTTTTCCTTCCCCAGGCCCATATGGATGCAGCTTCAGGACTTTATATACCACAGCACAGGAAAGTTTCTCCTCTTCCCACTGGTGCTGAGGGGCTGGGGGAGAGAGTCTGACCCTCACCCCAGGGGGACCCACATCACACCTTCACGGTCACTGTCTTGTGTCTGGCAGCACACCCTTGGCAGTGACACAGGATAACTTGGCTTAAATAATAGATTACAAGAGCTGATCTCACTGTGCAGATCATTTTGCTGGCTTTGTAAAGTTAATCAGTTTACATGTTGCCATTAGGTCAGGGAAGCTCCATTTACCTTAAATAATTAATCAAGATCAATTAAACACAGGGTAATTGTGAAGAAGAGCAAAAGACAGAATGACCCTCATTTTTTCCCATTCTTTATCATGCTTAGACAACCCAGAGAATTGCACATATTGCAGAGGTTGGGCAGTGGAAGAGTAACTTACATTTATGTTTGTGATGACAGCTCTATCCTGAAGGTTTGACCTAATTACTACGTCTTGTCTCGACTTCTGTCTGGGAGTTATTGTTGCTGTCACAGTGCAAACACAGCTAATGAAAACAGCCAGTGGTTCCATTAAAATATCAGTGTGGTGAGATGGCTCTGCTGGGCAAGTGCAAATGAATGTTTTTGTATTTCTGAATTTTTTTGCTGACTGTCTTATCAAATGCACCATCCAAACAAATACTCGTTAGAACTCCTGGGGGATAATTTCCAAAGAATAAACATCTTGAAAATAATTCTATAATGTATTTGATAATCATTAAAATGCCAGTAGAAACAACAGAGGACTGGGTTCCTGGCAAAGTTGGAAGAAGGAGCAGTATGGCAGGCCAGAAAGCAAGTGTACAGCATCTCCCATAACAGGGAACTGAAATGTGTCTTATGTGGGAGAATTTTACAGGTGCTGAGAGCTTTGGCCATTTTAGCTGATCTCGGAGGTAACTTACAGTACTTTACACAGATGTCTCTTGGGCTCTTTATTGCATAAATAAGTTGGAAGAACATAGTAGCAGGCAATACAAAATCTAGCAGAAAGGGGCACAGTATGTCCCAGTGGCACAGCTTCAGACAGGCCCTTTGGGGGTGGGTCTAGAGGGACCATGCAGGATGTTCCTGGAAGGAGCCTGTTTCCTTCCCTTCCACTGAGTTACAAAACTTGTTTTTCCATTCTGAGAATCATCAGCACAAAAGGACCATAAAGAGTTTTAAGAGGACTTTCTTTGGCTCACTTGTTAGGAAGCTCTTTGCAGTGAACTGGTAAATACCTGCTGCTGCCTGGCTGGGCTCCTCCCAGAGCTGGGGCAGGATCAGGTGAGGTGTGTTTCCAATCCTCTTACCTGGTGTAAGAATTACTTTGGTATGTTAATCTCTCTGTCCCTAACTTCCAGGAAGATCAGCAAGTCCCTCAGCCATGGGAACTTGATGATCTTAAAGGTCTTTTCCAAACTTAATGATTCTATGGCAGGCTTGGAGAGTAACACAGAATTGCAAGATAATGTAAAATGGGGTCTTTTTTTCCAAAAAGGGAGACTCGTATCCCAAAGAAGTGAAAGCAAATAGTTTCTTGCTCAGAGGGATGAACAGACTAGACATGAATTACTGCTGTGCAAAAATCTCTTCTGCTCTACCCTTCATTCTCATGGAGTCTGTCTGCTTGTGATCTGTTGTGACAGCTTTGCTTACTCTTTGTCTTCAGAAATGGCACTTGTATCATCTATAGATGTATCCATATAAATTATAAAAAGAATTCT
This sequence comes from Neopelma chrysocephalum, assembly GCF_003984885.1. NCBI lineage: Eukaryota > Metazoa > Chordata > Aves > Passeriformes > Pipridae > Neopelma > Neopelma chrysocephalum. The sequence continues at coordinate 5,237,646 of NW_020897781.1, forward strand.
GCAGTAATAGCTCACTCTTCTTTTTTGCTTCTGAGGGGGAAATTGCAGAGGGTGTTTCTGGCTGTAATTCCTAGACATCAACATGTTAATGAAGTAGCCAATGAACTTTGGGTTGGATGTTGCAATGTCCTTGAGATGCAGTACTTATCTGGATTGCTTTTCAGAGGCCCCATGTCCTGTCCGCTCCACAGGGAGGTTCATAGAACAGTCCATAAATCCTCAGCAATGCACACACTGGATTTTTTTTAATTTATAACCTACCCCAAGTCACAGTACACTGCTAACTAGTTGTTGATCTGGTGCCTGCTCTACTGACATAACCTGTGGGCAACGTATGCTGAGTATTTCTCCAGGCAAATGTGGTTCCTCTTCAACTTAAATCCCCCTTCCCAGCAGCAAAGCAGAGTGGTCTAATATGCTCAAGATCTGGAAATATTTATGCTACAAGGACTCCTAGGCTAATGTTGAGGGGGGTATTGTGTGTCCCTGTGTCGTGTTGACTGTGCCACAGCAGCAGGCCCCGAATTTCAGTGGTGTCAGTATCAGGAGGGATCCAGTTCTGCACACAGGCAGGCTGAAAACCTTCTGTTAACAACACAACCTCCAGCCACCAAAATCATTGACCTACTTTGTACAGAGGGGTTGCACTCCTGCTCTTAGGTGCTTTGGAGGCTTAGTGATAAGGGAGTACTTAGCACTGTGAGCAGAAGTTTGGGGGAGGAGAACTGGCAGCAGTGGGAGCTCTGGGTGCCAGCAAAGAGTTAACTTGCACCACTGGTTGCATGACAGCCCCCAGCTGTCTGTGCCTTCCCCTCCAGCGCTTTTCTCCATTATTTCATCAAAGCAACAGACATGGTTTTAATTTTCCATGACTTGCTTATGAAATATGATCCTTGCTGTAATAAAGAAATGATTTGGTTTGTAATGGATACATAAGAAATCAATTTCCTATTTTTAAATTAGGTGGGATTAACAATGAAGCAAACAATAAGCAGAGCAACAGGGGGAGAAGAGGGATGGGAGAAAGACCTGGCAGCCCCCAGATAGGGCTGACTGCCCTTGGACATGTTACACTGCATTTGTTAATGGCTTCACCAAGGCAGTCACAGCTGTAGTGTTTCTTCCAATGTATATCCATTTTATGCTTTAAAAGCATGATGTTGGGAAGATTGCTGAAGATTCATGACTTTCCTGCTGCCTAGCAGTGACATTTAGGGTGCAACATGGTTTCTGTTCAAATTCATAGTTCGAAAAAACCAGCACAATTACAAATGTCTTGGGAACTGATGCCCTCTCTGGCTTTCCTGCTGTGTCTGCAGCAGGGACAGCATCCAGCAAACACATTCACCTGGACCAGGAGGCTGGGAGCTGCTCTCCAGCAACTGGAACAGAAGCTTCCACCTTCTACTGTCTAAGGGTGTAGCTATATGTGAGAGCTGCTTGTTTGGAGATACAGCAGCAGTTTGACACAGCCTGCAGGGAGTTTTCTAGCTGTCATTGCTAGAAACCATCTGGTCCCCCTCCTTTACCTTCCTCCTACAGCACTGAGCAGTGCTGCTTGGGGACCCCCAGGCCAGACAGTTGTCAGCAGCCCCACAGCCCTGCACAAGACTAATCAGTACAGTCACCTTCCTGGCAGCTCTGTGCACTGTATCGCTGAAAAGAAAGCACTTTCCAGTCCTGGCTGTAGTAAATACTCCCAGTGCCTGGTAACCCTGTGCTGGTGTGCCATGTACTCTGCCTGTCCTGGCGGAGCAGCTCATCTGGTGAGGTCCACTGGAGGGACAGAGATTAGCCTTTAGCCCCTGGAGATGCCCTGTGTGTGGGTGTTGGATTTTTTTCCCCTGTTTTCCCTGGGAGATTCTCCTCCTTGTGTGGCACAGAGTGCTTGTGTCAGGGGCCCGGTGCGGGCTGTGTGCTGCCGAGGCACTGAATCCGCTCCAGGACACAATTCCTTGAAGCCGCAGGCGTCTCAGAAGGCAGGTTGCCCTTTAGACCTTGGACTGCAGACGGCTGATCCAGGTTCCCCTGCCAAGCCACAGTGAGCAGTGCCAGCGTGTTTTTGTCCCGCTAACAGATGTGCTGTTGCTCGGCCTCCCCCCGCACGCACACGGCGTGCGCTCTGCAGCGCGGGAGCTCAGGGATCACGCTGTCCCTGGAGCTGTCTCACTGGGAAGTTTCGGAGGTGGGGAGCGGTGTGTTTGTGGTACTGAGGGTACCAAGCCTGTCCCAGTCTGTCCCGCTCAGCAAATCAGTCTGGACTTGCTAAAGCTGCTCTTCTGGTGCCAGCGACTCCTCCTGGCCCAGCTCCACGCTTGTGCTAAGTGGCTTTGGAGCTGCCCCAGGGGTCTGTCACGGGTTGGAATTAGAGTTGCATTTGGCTGGCTGGTCTGTCTTCCCTTCCTGGATGCTATTGCTTTTTTTAGCTTATCTCTGTTCTGCATGGGTTTGTGAGTTCCTGCTGAAGTCTCTAACAAGATTTGTATGGTGGCTTCTTTTTCCTCCAAGCAATCATAATTTGGCCAGAAATAAATGTCTGCAAAAATCTTTTTAAAGTCTCTCCTTCATGTAGGTTTCAGCAGCCTTCTTGAGAGACAAGCCATAAAAGCTGATGGGACTTTTGGAAATGGTTGGTGGGACTTCCAGGACTGGGCAGAAGTCCAAACAATTTCTTGTAATCTTCTCCACATAGATCTGTTATTGCTGGGGCAGGTAGCAGATGCATTATCACTACTAATCTCCTTCAAGGGTGGAAGGGTGCTGGAGTGTAGATAACTATGATGAAACAGAGCCAGATTTCTGTCTTTATGGAATAAAGACCAAGAAAACTCCACGGAATCTGAGGTCTGTTTCTACTTATTAGTGTCAGAAGGCCATTGTTTTTGTACTCTAAGACCACCAGTCCACCTGCAGCTCTCAAACAGCCTCCTCCTCCCTTTCTCAACAACTCTTCTAGTTAAATTTATAGTTGGGTGGGTTTGCTTTTTGGTTTTTTTTACTGGCTACCTCTGGAGCTTCAAATAACTGTTGGTAGTGTCCCTTTGAAAGGCAAAACCAGACCAAAAGTACAAAAACAAACCCCATCAAAAAACCCACAGATTCTTCTTGTCACCACCAAAGCCAGTGGGAGCTCTGCCACCCAGCTCCATTGTCACAGCCGTGTGGCTCTTCATGGAGTTGCTATTTAGCATCAAGGCAATCCAGTGACTGAGGGGGAGCAAAAGTTCAGGCACTCTTGCCTTAGCCTGGGCATACTTGTGTGAGCTACAGGAAGAGGAACAAGGGAACCAAATTGCCCAGTGAAGGTCAGTGCAATACACTGCCACCTCCAGAAGCTTCACTTGGATCTTGCCACCTTTCTGGTTTCTGCTAGCAGGAATGACTCCTGGGGGAGTTGTACCACTCAGTGGTGCCAGATCATGCAAACGCACCCCATTTCTGCAGTGTTACTGGATACTGGTGGTGATGTTCACCCCGTGGGTGGGAATTTATCTCCATGCCCCTTGCAAGCCAGGCTCTGTTGGCTTCCCAGCCAGCTGAACTGGCATCATCCTGTAGCTTTAGGTTTCACTCCCTTTCCAGCCTCAGTTAAATTTAAAGCCGCTATTCATAGCTGCTCTCAGGATCTGGAGCTCCAGAACACCATGGGAAGTTTCTCATCTGCTCAGGAAGACAAATATAGTGATGGTTTCCGGTGGGTAAGAGGAGGGTTTGTTGTGCTCTTCACATTCATAGCTGAGACGGCATTTGTACGCACACGCCGTTGCTGTGCCAGCCTCCTCCACGGTGACAGCCCCTTCCTAGGATTTCACTGATGAGTTGAGAAGGAGGAAGAGTTCAGATTAGTTTAAAACCCTCAAATCTATACAAAGCAGGGGTAGGATCTATTTACTGTGAGCCCAGAAGCTATTTTCCGTGGAGGATGAGCTTAGTTTGTTCTGGAGAACAGCTGTTTATCAGGATCAAATTTCTGGGAAGGACCATTCCTTGGCCATCTCAACCTGGGAAATGGTGTTGTGATGCTTTACAAGAAAAAGAGCGAAAACTAGTTGCTTGGTTCAAAAAAAAGAACAACAACCAGAAAAATGAAACGCAGCAGTTTACAAAGGGATTTTTTTTAGCTGAATAAAAGGCCTTGAGGCTGCGTAAAAAACAGCACAAAAACTTTGATATGTTCCTTTGGGAGGATTAAAACAGATGTTTTTCTCTTTTCCAATGACTAGTATCTGACATGTCCAAAGAAGACACAGAGAACATTTCTGGGATGTGCGTTAGAAATAGTTCTGCTAGGAGCTTATGGGCTTGAAGGGAAGCCGAAGGCAAATAATTTCAGAACCTATATCTGGTCAAGCTCAGGCTGGAGAAAAGCCACAGCAAGTCCAACAACACCCGTGTGAGGAGGAGCAAAATTAATTCCAAGGTGACCAATGTCACTGATGGCAACGAGGGCAGCATAAAACCCTTCATGCTGGGTCGGGGATAGCTCAGAGGTCTTTGCATGGCCTCTTACAGCAAAGGCACCGTAACAACATTTCTGTTTGCAAGAATCAGGCACAGCCTGAATTTTGCATAGTAATATATGTGGATTTCTGCAATTTGCTCACAAAATCCTTCTCTGGTAAAGTTATACCCCTGGTGGCTGCAGAATGCAGTCAAGGCATACAATAGCAATTTGTTTTTTCCTTTCTCGTTTTTCCCACCTTGCTGTTTTGCACATGGACTCACAGATGGGGCAGGATGTGGTTTGGAATCTCGGTGAGTGGGGTTTGCCAACGCCCATTTGACCAACTTGCCCTTTTGTAGCACTGAGGTTAAACCAGTGCCAGAAATGTCCTCCATGATCACCACTAATGGTTACTAATTCGGAATTTGGAGCACTTGGCTTTGCTATCCATAAGCAGCACTTCCATAGTCTTCCAGCCAGGTACATCTCTAGTTATGATAATTGTCTTTCAGTTAGGGAGCTGACTGACTATATTGCCGCAAGTATGGAATAAATCATGTTACTATGGTAGCCAAGGTTTTTGGAAAACAGCATTTCCCAGAGCACAAATGCCATTTCTCTGAATTTTACTTCTTTTCCAGAAAATAGCCCTGTCATGACAAAACTGTGAGAGGTTTGAGGTTGGGTCTCACTTTACTCCAACGGGAGTTCTGCAGCAAGCTGGATGTTGCTTTCCAGTTTTATTTATTTATTTGGCTTAACCTTCATCATGTTGACAGAATACAGGTGTGTGGATATCTTATATACTCAAGCTAATTACTGCTGAGACTGACATCTCAGAAAGGGATTTGAAGGAACAAGACAAAACACAGTCAAAACTTGACCTTGAAACATGAGAAATGAGTCCAAAGGTTGGCATCAGGCTTGGAAGCTTCTCAACCTGTGCAAGGATAGAACCAAGGTCTAGGTCTGAGCTCTGTGCTAATAGGAGTACTTGGCACTGAGGCCAGATTTTTTGCCTGAGGGAATGTGCTAAATCTAAGGGAGTTGAGCACAGCCTTCCTTGGATGTGGTGCATCCATCACAGTGTTGTTTTGTTCAGTGAATCATGGCATAAACAAGGTACCAGAGATTGTATCCTCAATAGCATTAACGGTTAAACTGTGATTTTAATTTTGTCTCTCTTCTTTTCAGCCACTGGTACATCCACAAGTGTTTTAACAAAGTATTTTGTTTCTCGCTTCCCAGAATACCAAGTGCATTTCATAACACAGCTGTTGCAAATGTTATGGCTCCGTGCACTTCATGTGTTAGTCTTGCCTGTGCTTCCCTTCCCTGAATCACATTTAATAGGCCAAGTTTTATATTTCTCTACTAATTTGTTGAAATTTATTGCATTTGTTGCCTTCCCCTCTTTCTTTTGAAAATCAGGGGAACTTCCAAATTTCAATTTAAAAGCATTTTGTTTTTATGGAGCATAGTATTTGTTGGAGGGAGAGAGGTTGAGATCATAATCTGGCACGGTTGACTAAGTTTCTAAATTTTAAACCACTGCCTTCTCTCTTTTTAAACATTTTCTCTGCCAATACTAAACATTTTGATCATTCAAAATGTAAATTGTACTCCCCATAGATGCTGATGGGTTCAGGATATATTTACATACAAAGGAGCTGTTGAATGACTCATGCAAAAAGTCATTTTCTTGTTCTCATTTTTAACAGTACAGCAGGTTTTTCCCCCCATTTTCTGGTTTCTGGGATGATCTGCGTCCCCATCAGCCTCTGAGCAATGTTTGAAAAGGTGCATGTGGTTAAAATGTGCAGAGTGGGAGAACCACAAATGGTTTAAATATTTTTGCCAGAAGGGCTCGTGATGGGCACTGTCCATGAGTTGTGTTACATTACATGGAAAGAACACCCAGAGGAAAACCCAGGGGCAGGGGTGTTCAAGAAAAGGAAAGTTCCCCAGTCTCTTGGGGTGAGGAGGAGACAGCAATGGTTTAGTACGAATATGAAATCCAGTGTTCTGGGCTGGGTCTGATGTTCTCAAGACAGTTGGCACCTTATAAAGTCTTGCTGGATGTGTGCTGTATGATCACATTGATGGTTCCTTTCTCCTCGTGGAGCAGCATTTTATGGGACAAGTGTCACTTGGTTTTCCCATGTCCATATGCCTGCTGGGCTTGGGCCTCTGGCACAGATTCCCCTGGCAGGAAGTACAAGTCGTTTCTTTGGAACAGTCGTCAGAGCCTGGGTGTGTTGGAGAAGGCAGAACAGCACCCTGGAGCTGCTCAGAGAGCTCTGGAAAGCCCCGAGCTTCTGTACATCCCCTGGGCAGCATTTCAAACTGTGCTTGGAACACGTTTGCACTGCTCAGGGATCCTTTCCTGAGGCCCATAGGAAACTCTGAGACTGTAACTGGCCGTAACTCTCTGATATTAGCATGACAATTTTCTGAGATCTCCTTGTTCTTCCTTAGACTTGCCCAAATACCAGTCCAATACTGTCATATGAGTTGGGAATGGCCCAAGTTTTTCATCAACTCTTTATAGAATTACTTCATTAACAACTTTATTTTATACACTTGATGGTAGTCCTTGAATCTGAGGAGTGCATGTTCCAGTCTCCCTTGGCTCACTTCTTCTGACTTATTTACTGTCTTCCATCTTAATTTTCTTTTAATTTGGCACCCACTCAAGAGTACACATGCTAAAGATGACCCTATAGGAGACCTGGATCCATGCAGGTGGGGTTTTTGAACACAACTGATGATCATCTCTACAGAGGCTGCTCCACTCTCCTCCACTTCTGTCAGAGTTTTCTCTTGTCTTCTCTTTGTGTGTCCTGCTTATTGACTCGCACTGAATTATTCGCTTCAGAATTGATAATATTTGTGTTCAGTCTTAAACATGGAGTCAGGAGGTAGTTACAGCCTTTTCAGACTGCGTGACCTCTCCTAGCAAACCTTGAAGGGCATCTGTTGACCAGCCTTGGTACTGTTTGCTTTGCAAGGAAGTGGAGGCTGTCAAAAGGCTTATTACACAATGTAAGTGATTTTCTTTTTGCTAAGCAAATATTTGCCTCATGTTTTGGGAGATCAAGCATTCAAAGTGAAAAAGCAGGATACCTGCCAGGGATGTGGGAAGCACATAAATGACACCTTTAATTGGGAGAATATGGGATGGTTTTAGTGTCTTGGATCTACAAGGAAGCCAGCACAGGCTCCTACCCTGATTTTCATTGAGCTCTAAGGCTTTAGGCATCTCAACAAATCCAGAAAACTCTTCCCAAACTGTCTTTACTTCAACAGCTGCACTAGTTACTCTTGCAAAAGCCAAGGTGCTGTGGAACAGAGACAAATCCCATGACTTTAACAAATGAGCAAGGTCCTATTATGGGGCTTTCCTAGAGGGTAGTTTATTTTATAAATGCCTGAACTAACTAACAATGCCCAGTTATGGAGAGTACGTCACCAGCTGGATGACTGCTCACAGCTGGTATCATAATTTCTGGATCATTCCTTTGGCCTAAATTAAAGTTGCAAAGACAGCATGTGGCTTAAACTAGTTGGCTTAGGAGTAGCAGATCAACTCTAGTCAACATCTAACTTCCACATGTGAACTTCTCCCTGTGCTGAGGTATTTACAGGAGGTTCAATTTATATGCATGTAGTTTATAAAGAGCAAGAATACTGGAAATGAGATCATATTTTGTATAAACATTTATTTTATAGTTTAAGAACAAGCCATGCAAAACATCTGGAAATCACAGGAACATGAGTAATATATAATAGCAATATCTTAAATATGCATTAGTAATATAAAGTCATCTTTCACTCTGATAGAAGTTACAACTTCATTTTTCTAAAAAATATTTAAGCCATGAAATATGTTTAGGCAATACATATATACAGCATCTAATTTTCTCTTTCTTTCCTGTACAGTCTGAGACTCCTGAGGATTCTATGATGGAAACAACGTGCTACAACTTGAAGGCTGCATGGGTTTGGATTGTATCTGCAAAACCAGGCAAATAATTTACACACATCATGGCTCTATGTGCATGTAAGTGACAGATCAGGGGTTTGAAGACCCTGTGCACATCCATTCCCACAGCTGCTCACCTATTCACAACAACCGATGCAGTTATAAATCATTAGGTCTGGAGTTATTTCTAGAATGTCTGTACCTATATTCCAACTAAGCTATGACCTACTTTCATTATAACCCCCTGCCCATCAGTGTGCTGTTATGCTTCTTGGTGATTTGGTAAAATGTGTTTGCCCTGTCTTAGTATGTGCGAATTGATAAATAATTGTAGTTTTGATCAGCTTACAGCTGTTTTATCCTCATCTCTAAGGCAAGCAATTCCCTTTCTATTTCATAGGGAAGGTCAGCATTAACTTGCACTTCAAAGTATTGTTTGATTTCTTGTACCTCCTTTTCCCAGAACTCTTTTGAGATATCAAACAGTTCGGTCAAGTTGACATCTTCCAAACCCTTCAAGTTCAAAGCACTGTCAGTAGGGATGTAACCTATGGCAGTTGGTTTGGCAGAGGCCTTCCCTTCAATTCTGTTGAACATCCACTCCAGCACACGGGAATTCTCTCCGAAGCCAGGCCACAGGAATTTCCCTTGGCTGTCTTTCCGGAACCAGTTGACATGAAAGATCCTTGGTAGTTTTGCAGCTGGACGCTGTGCCATGCTCAGCCAGTGGGCCAAATACTTGCCAAAGTTGTAGCCAAAGAAAGGCCTCATGGCAAACGGATCGTGCATAATGATTTTGCCTGTTCAACACACAAATGGAGAACATAAGGGAATAAATAGCACATTCCTTCTAAAGCACAGAGTCAGATCATCCCAGGGTTTAATACCCACAGTCCCTTCACCACCCTCCTGCACTGAACCAGAGAGCTTTAAGAAACAATACAGGCATTATCCTTGATGTACAAAAAAGGGTACAAATTAAATTAATTTTTGTAATGAGTGGAAATTAAATTTCTCAAATCTCAGGTCAAGCAGCTTAGATGAAGATCCTCAAGAGCCGGCTTTCATCATTCGTGTATTTATGTTGAGCTCTAGCAGAAGAGAAAATTTAAGTTTATTTATCCCAGACTGTAACAAGAACTCTCTATCAAGGCTTCTGGCAACCCTGTGCCTGTATCCTGTTCTGTATGCTTGCCACCTAAAGGATTATTTTGCTTAATTTCACTTTTACAGAGAATTTGGCTTTTAATTCCAGCACAAATATTTTCTATTGTGAAAATGCACAGGTTGCAAAATTAGCTGCCAAGACCGAAATGTGAAAGAGCAAGGGGGGGAGGACAGAGCAGGCACTCCAGAGGGCACTGCTTTTAATACAGGTAGGCAGATTAAATTTTGATTTACCTTTGTGCTCAGCAGCTGCTGTTGCTTCAGATCTCATAGCTGCTCCTACAAATACTCCGTGCTTCCAGTTAAAGGCCTCATATACAAGAGGCACACCTGTAAAGAGCAAAATCACTTCAGTAATTAGAGGTCCAGAAACATTTTTATAACAGGTTTTGCTACCTGAGATACTGCTGAATGCACATTACTGGATAATGTATTCTATTTTTTCCTGGTTTTTAATCAGTTCATTTCCTGCTCTCCTACAGCAAAGTTTATATCAATGTTTTCAAAACTGGCTACTGATTACTGAACACATCCGTGTTTAGTTGCTCAGTGTGTGATATCTGGGACATCAGAACCTCCAGTAGATTTTAGTGGAAATAGAATCTGGTCCTGTGGTCATGATATTAGACTCAGACCTAGCATTACTTCTGTTTCTTTTCCAACTTCAGGTGATTTTTAACAGAACAATTTATTTTACTTCCTTTTCTGTAAACCATCTAAAACTGATTCATTTCTCTAACCATCTCCTATCTGAACTAGTTAAACCATAAGTAAACTGGCACCAGTATAGCAATTTGCTATGTGTCTATTATCCAGGTTGTGGGTCCTGATCTCTCTCCAGCCCTTTATTATTACTATTACCTGCTTTGTGTTAACAACAAACAACTCAGACTTTGAAATTTCAGTGGCTGGAAGCATGTGTGCCAAAGGCTAATGTGGAGAAGTTGGACAAAAGGTGTGTCTATGTCCAGTTGCATCTCAACCCTTCTGTGGTCAGCACTTCAGCTTTGAACTGTGGCTGCTGCATCTCTTACCAGCAGGTCTGCGGCCCCCAAAGATGATCCCTTCGATGGGCACACCTTCAGGGGATTCCCATGCAGGGTCCATGATGGGGCACTGCTTGGCTGGAGAGCAGAACCTCGAGTTGGGATGAGCACAAGGTTCCCCTGCACAGAATGCAATAAATACAAAGGTCATAATGGCAGAATTAACTTGAATTCAGCAGAGAAAGCCAAGAGAGACTGTGACGAGGGCCAGGTTACCGTTATCCGGGGTCCAATCCTTGTTCTTCCATGAAGTCACTGTTACTCCAGGTGGCAATGGCTCATCAATGCCTTCCCAGTAGACACCTCCATCACTGGTTTCTGCTACATTGGTAAAGATGGTGTTCTTGAATATGGTTTTGATAGCATTGGGGTTTGTTTTGACTGAGGTTCCAGGGGCGACACCAAAAAAGCCATTTTCTGGATTGATCGCCCTTAAGTTGCCTGGAAGTTAAATGACAAAATATAAGTAAATCATACTGATTTAATCTTATCCAGAGTTTTGTAGCATGTCTTACTGCACCCAAAAGCAACTTGCACTGGGCTGTAAAACATTCCAAATTTCCATACCTTGCTCATCAAATTTCATCCAGGCAATATCATCACCCACACACTCGATTTTCCACCCCGGCAGGCTTGGGTTCATCATGGCCAAGTTAGTTTTTCCACATGCACTAGGGAATGCTGCAGCAAAATACTTCTTTTTACCTTCTGGATTGGTAATTCCCAGGATCTGTTGAAAAATTAATGCAACTGTTAAACACAGTCTTTTTTCTTGCACTTTTCATTTTGAAAGTTGTCTCCCAGCAAGTGGTAATGATAAAATATTTAATTACACAAATTTGTTCCCGCAGAAGAAGCACCACATAATATAGTTGATAAATAACTCAAGCTGCTTTTTTTAAATCAAAGAGTCTTCTTGCCAATAGAGTATCTGTAAGGAGTTCTTATACTTTTTTAAAGATGTTAGGCACGTATATACCTCACACATTTATCTTTATTTTGCTGATTAAAGATACACAGACCACAAATAGCTGTGTTTCTCTGCAGAGACAGATGAAAAACAGGCAATATTCTTTTGGCTGCCCAAGTGGAGTGAAGTGTGCACTTTGTGCACGGATACTTCTGCTCTTCTCAGAGTCCACAGATATTTTTTCTGAGATTGTTCCTTTATGGATTTGGAAATTTTTTTTTTCTGTGGCATTTTACGGTAGTAGAATGGTTAAATGACAGCAGAAAGTAAAGGCAGGAAGGGTACATGGCAGAACTCATTTAGAAAATCTGATATTTGCAGGGTTTTGAGCCCATAGACCATTTACAAAATGAAAGACAATTTTGAAAACTTGCATAAATCTTTCGCTATTAGACTTGTGGATGCCCAGTGATAATGTTTAGGCTCTGCTCAAGCACATGGGTCTACCCAAAAGTAGCCACTGTCAGAAGTTCCAAATCTTTCTTGGTTTATGATATTACAGGTACTATTTTAAAATGTCTAGTACTTGGCCTGGCAAGCAGTTTTCTATTCCTGGCATGCGACAGACTCATATCTAACGTTGCAGGACTATCCAGATGAGACTAATTTCACAGCGAGATGTGATGTATTTGTGTGGAGCTAATTTAGGGCTTAAGGGCTGTTCAAACATACATGATTTAGTGGCTCTTACCAGCATGTGCTCAGCGAGCCAGCCCTCCTCTTTGGCGAGTCTGCTGGCGATGCGGAGAGCAAAGCATTTCTTCCCCAGCAAGGAGTTTCCTCCGTAGCCGCTGCCAAACGAAATGATCTCCCTGCGATCCGGGAGATGAGCAATCAGCGTTAACTCCGGGTTGCATGGCCAGTTGTTGATTAATGGTTCTGCAGAACAGAATGTTGTACTCATGAATGCAGCAATTTCCATGCCTGATCATACTGTTGTTTCATCAGCATCGGGCCTCTGACAGCAACCCATGCCAGATGCTTCAAAGGAAATCCCTGGTAACTACCATAGATAATAATCTCCTCTTCATGAAACTCTCAGTGAGCTTTGATTCCTTTAATTGAGTTTTGAACCTAGTGCTGCTGTGCAAATCAGCCTGATCTTGTTTGATGGTGAGGGTCTCCTGTGTGCTGAAGACAGGCAGTCAACCCTAAAACACACCTCGGGAATTTCCAGGGGTGACAGTTTTTAATGGCTCTTACCTTTCAGTGGCAGAGGACATCCAACCGAGTGAAGGCATTTCACAAACTCCCCATTGCCCAGGGCTTTCAAAACATCTGTTCCCATCCGTGTCATGATCCTCATGCTGGCCACCACATAGGGTGAATCTGTCAGCTCGATCCCAATCTTGGACAGAGGAGACCCAATAGGCCCCATGCTGAAGGGGATGACATACATTGTACGTCCTGGAAAATGAGGAGTAGCAAGATGTGGCAAAGAGCAAAACAAGGAACTTTTGTAATAATCTTTATTAACATGGAGGTTGTCTCTCACTCCTTTAAAAGATGTTTGTCTTGTGAGTACTTCTGATGATGTTTAAAGAGCTGTAGCTTTCTGTTTGTCTAATTGTGTAGCAAGACTTTTTATCTTAAATGCTGAAAGCAGCAGTTCAGGCAGATTGTCTAGCCAGGAGTAAAGGTGAGTGGAAGCCAAGTTCTCTGCTGGTGTAAATTGCTGAACCTGAAATTATTGCTGGGGATGGGGGGTCCCTCATTCTTATCTCACTTCCTATCTGCTGCTTAATTGCTGTGTGACTTCTTCAATAAAGTCAGCCAAATTTTCATACCTTACTTTGCCCCTCTTTAGGAAGAAAAGAATACTGGTAAGAGACAGAGGACTATCCTTGCCCAGGCATTTATCTGTGATAAAGATCTGCATGAAACCAACAAGGTGATTATGGGGGGTATAAACCTAAACATAAATATTCAGCTAAAATCATTCTTTAAATATTATAGTAACTAGTAATAGTTGTAAGTGTCTCTGCAATCCTAGAAATTCAGCGTTATTCATCTTTTTCTTGCCCACCTTGCATGCAGCCTGGGAACCTGGTGTTGAAGGCTTTCTCAAAATCTTCCTCAGACATCCAGCGACCCAGCTGGCTGGTTCCAGTTTTAGGCATCGGAGTGGTATCTCTCTGTTCCTGAGTGATGATGACAGTTTTGCTCTCAATTCTTGCCACATCTCTTGGATCAGTGAGAGCCAACCAGCTGCAATTCACCAAAACCCAGGAAATTAGACTTTAATTGTTGATGTAACACATTTTACCCTTCCATGGGACCAGTTTAGGACAAAAGGGTACAATGCTTTGTAAGGCAAAACCGAAATTAAAAAAGCCAGTATAACAGCCAATCTCAAAAATCAGTCAGATGCATCCTCTCATACATATTTTTTTAAGACATTCCAGTAGGAATAACAAATTATATGGCCTAGGAAATTCTGGTTACATGTTAATCCTCCTTTGCCTCTCCTCATCTCAGCCTTACTCTCTGTTGCTAACTTTCAGGGAAAAGTTAATCTCATTTAATTCTCATTCTCATCAGTGTGAAGTTATTTTGTATGGGGACCACAAAATGATGCCTCAACCTCGGTGGATGCCAAGCAAAGTACTTTAAGTGTTGGTGTAAGTGCCAGTGGGATCAGAATCCTGCTTAGTGGGTTGGCGTAGTCCTTCAAGCTAGAGGCATCACAAAGGAAATACTGAGTATAAGCATGATCATTAAAAGTGAAGGAGTTTATTAAAGGAGATTCTTTTTCCCCTCTAAAGAATATTTGCCATCTATTTACAATAGAGAGGATTGTCTTACATTTTCACCTTTGTGCATCGAAATTTTCCACGAGTATAAAAATGTTCTAGTTGGGCTGTCATAACCATCATCACTACAGCTAAGCATATAATTAACAATGAATAATTTATCTGGTGAATCTTGCCCTTTTCTCTCCCAAATAGTCTGCAAACAGATTGCCAAATTCCTGCACTTAGTTATTAAAAAGTCTTTGCAGATTTCTTCCACGAAGATCTCTTGATCGGCATGTAATTCCTGAGTACGTACTTGTTGTTAATATTCTCCTTTCATGTTCAGTTAGTTGGGAGAAATGATGAAATATTTGAAAAAAGTATTTGCTGAATACATTAGAGTCAAAGCTCATCGGCATGATATGAATAATGCCTGTACTGAATAATATTTGAACACCCACAGACCTATTTGAATGCCGCAAAAAAGTATGTGATGAATAAACTAATTGACTAAAATAGTAGAATTCTTCAAAAGAAGATTTGCTAAATAATATTTAGCCATTGCTAATGATTAGTTACATAATTCTCATGACATTATTTCAGTTCCCTGATGTAACTAATCAATAGAGACAATGTACAGTTGATAGTCCAATTGAATAATATGCTTTATGTTAATTTTTGGAGGAAAAAATTTGCTTTTCCTGATTATTTCACCAATGTAAGCTACAGTGCCAAAATGTTCATGGAAGGCAAATGCTGAAGAGTTAGAAGGAGTTTTTAAAGTAAACAGGATAGGAAATGCATTTTACAATTCTGAGATGATACTTAGTTTAGGCTACTTACCAGTTCTCATACTTGCTCAGCTTCTTGATCATGCCTTGTTCTACCATGATGTCCAGAATTTTTTTGTTTTCTTCCTCCGAGCCATCACAGATATGGATGTTCTCAGGCTGGCACAGCTTGGCATTAGTTTCAATGAAATTCCTTGCTTCTGGAGACAGGCTCTCCAAATCCCCCTGGACAACCTTGGGCATGACGTTCATCTCGGCTTTCAACTGTGGGGGCATTATTGAAGCTGTAGTGGATCTTGTTGACAGCTTTGAAATACTGATCACAATCTAAAATCAAATATATTGGGTGTGTTAGCACATGCTCTAACCAGTGTCACAAAACCTTCATAACAAGGTTTAACACAAAGGTAGAATTTGTAATGGACTCGATTGTGCTTTAAAATCAAGATAGGGAATCTAATTGGGAATTTCAAGGTGCAAAAAATAGAGGCCATTCTACTTACTGTTTATGCAGGGTGGAGTTGGATGTCAGAGAGGATTTGCTGTCCCTCTCAGTTGAGCCGTGTTGCTTGTCTTGGAGAGCCCTTGCAACCGCTGCTTTCCAAGGGCGCATCCTCCTTCCTTAAATATTCTTTGTGGTAGTGTCCATCCCACTAGTTGAGGTGAGGGAGGCTTGTCCTTTACATCACCACTGGATGTGTCTTGGGCCGGTGCCACTGACATTGTCATCATGCAGAGTTGTCAACAAAGCAGCCCTGACGAGGTAATCATTTAACAGACTTGATTAATGAATGCTGGAAGCGGAGGTTCTTAGCCCCTGGGTTTGCTGTTTTGAAGCAGTTACAAAATTTAGCAGTTTAACCAAACTTTGACCCAGTTGGGCTTTCGAATCAAAAACGTCATAACTGCTCGGTGTGTGGGAAAGGTTGGGTACAAAGAGTTTCTGGAACCAGGAACACAAAGGTCACGCACGGAGGCAAAGTGCAGTTGGCACATTTTGCAGGCAGATGCTCACTAGTTGGCTGTGAAGTGGAGGCTCGTCCAAGGAGTGTTTACTCACCTTGGGAACATTGCCTGATCCAGGTTTAAAGTTCAACAGTGTGCACTGACAGGTCTGAATAACCACTACATACACAAGGCCTGGAGGTCTTATTTTTGTCCATGAAATTCTAAAAAAAAAATCCCAATATAAATCTAAATGTTGGATTTCCTTCAGTGTGAGAGAGGAAGTTTTTGCTTACGCCTTGCTTTAGGCTCTTGCAAACTAAACAATTATTTTCTATTGCTACAAGCTCAGAAGAGGAAGAGCAGTGACTGCCTCAATAATTAACCTCCTCTTTCAAATATTATGTTTTATTTTACTGGGAGTTCTGTGGGGGCGAAGTCATAAAATATTAACCCATCCTTGAATTAGTACTCGAAGAAAAGGCATAAAACTGCTCAGAAATGGGGCTGCACACTGTGTTCTATGTGTGCAATGCACTGTATGCATGTGTACACACACAGACATGGGTCCATATCTGCATCAGTTCTGGCAGTATATGATACCAACAGCCACTACTACTCTTATAATTCTTAGGGTTAGTGTGGCCTGAGACACTCTGGGCTCTTACCTCTCTTTCTGCCTGCCTGTCTTTAGCTTCCCCCATCCCATTTTAGACCATCGTGCCCACAAAGAAAGGCTGATCTTCCTGTCATTTTTTTATATTGATGGGTCTTTCCCCATGAAAGCAAAATATTGTCAGCAGTGGTTTGCTGAGCAGGAAATCTGGGAACCCCAGTTGGGTTTCTGGGAGTTCTTTAAAGCACCAAAATTGATGTGAGTATCCTACATACAGGGTGTTCACAATGCTGCTCAGGGTTGTGAGTCAGTGAGATGTTTCCAGCAAGGCTCTTGCTGAAGCAGCCAGCAGTGACTTGCCAGCCCTGAAATGCCAGGCTGGCAGAGCAGCAGGGATTAGGATTGCAGCTCAGCCTCCTGCCCTGCAAGCCTAAAATACTGCCGAGCTGAACCTCCCTCTGCAGGAACGCCCCTTCTGGGACTGCATCCTCTATCTCTCTTGCAAAGCCTTTTATTATGTTTTGTAAACAAGGGAAGAAAACAGTGAGGTAAGAGGGGCTGCCCTTGATGCACTGCAAGGCCCAACATTCCAAAAGGAAAACAAAAATCCGGTGAGATAAGAGGTGCTAAAGACATTTCCAGATAGGGCTCTGCTCTAAGCAAAGGTAAAATCCAAAACCAATTTAATAATAACAGTGCTGGTGTTTGTCTTCAGAGTCCACATACCTGTTGCTGGTGGAGCTAATCAGAAATATTTCAGCCAAATATTTTCCTTTTAAAACATATCATTAAGTACTTAATTAAAAATAAAATGGGGTATAATCTTCAGTAATACTAAGCAGAGCCCTTTTTCAGTGAAGTACACAATTACTGAGTGCTTCCTGCTGGCCAGGTAAGTCAGTGTACACAGAAATAACAACTGAGAGTAAGCCAGCAATGCTCAGTGGTCAGGAAGACAGTGGATCAGAAAATGATCATATTGCAGCACAAATAAAGTCAGAATAAAAGCTTAAATACAACGGTGCAATACAGCAGGATCAGTCCTAGTGTCTCTTTGGTTCTGAGAGCAGGAAAAAATCCCCAAACCCAGAGCATTAATTTCTGCCAATTAAATTACAGTAAGGCAGGTGTTGTGCAAATTTTCTCACACTGCAATCCTAACCTCCCACAATCTTGCTATACAAACTGTGGGCTTCTCTTGAGGAGACACTAAATATGCCAAATTGGTGGCACCGTGTTATGAACATATGTCCATTAAAAATCACATTAAGGATTCCAAATGTTTTTCATTTGTGATGGCAGCAGGGCTCGAGTGCAGATGTCCACTGGGAATTCTAGACACTTCAGCATCAAATTGCTTGTATTTAGGTAACACCTCCCATCAGAGGATCTCAAAGCACATCACAAACACACAGTAAGCCTCAGCCCCTATATAAAACACACACAGTGTTTGGTGCAATGAAATAACTGGAGCATATGCAAATCAGGGCCAAGATTTTTTTTAAGAGTCTTCTCATTTAGAGATTCAGCTTTTAGACAGCCAACAGAAGGCATTAAAGGTTTTAACAGAAGATAGTGAATTTTCATAACACACAGTGTCTCCCACAAAAAAACCCGAACCCAGAAGTAGCACCTCCAATGGCTCAGTTACAGTGGTCTTGAGGTGTTCACCCAGCACCAGTGTGTGTCTGCTGCCTGGATTCAGTTTCTGGAAGATCTCATTAGTAAAAAACATGGGAGGTGGCCTGGGGCAATGTAAGGTCTTTAAAAATTTGTCTAGAATGTAAAGTTTATTTTCCATTTAAATGAGAAATCTTTTTTAGTAGTTACTGCATTATAATGCTCATCTAATAGCTGATACAATTTCTTCAGATTTAACTTTTTTTGGCACTTTTTCTCTGTGCTTCTTGACACTTGAATGTGATGCTCATCAGGTGCCTTCTTGGAAGCTGTCAAATCATTTAAATGCATGTGAATCTGACATTTCAAGATGATAGTGTTCAACAAGTGCCTTGAAAGGAGGGTTTTTAGGATGTTTGCTTTGATGGACACTATTCAGGCTGTTCAAAATAGAGGTTTTGAGCACTTAGATTTATAGACTTACTGGAAGTCAATGCAATAAATGTAAAAGTTCTTAGATGCTCAGAAAAGACATCATTAGAAAGCTTAACTCATCACTAGAAACCAAGGTGCAACAAAGCACTCTCAATGAGCTCTGAAAGTTGTTAATGGCATATAATAATACTCAGAAATTCTACTCCCCTCCCATTGCTAATTATCCTACATACTATCACCTCCAAAGAGTTTGTCACTCGGGTATTTTGTTATAAAACTGTGGCTGTTTTTTAAAGATTCTCTGAGCTGCTCTACCAAGGGCAGAGCATTGCCTCTGGATTGTTATTTCCTGCTGTGAGCACACTGCAATTGCTGCTGGACTGGGTGCCACAGAGCCCAGATCCAAGGGCAGCCCTTGCAAGCAAACAGCTCACAGAGGCCAGGGCAGGGACTGTTCTCTCAGCTTCCAGAGGAAAATGTGAACCGTGCAAATTGCCTGCACTTGCAAAAGAGTCTGTGACCGAGCCAAGTGTTTATTCCAGGCCCTGTGCAGCCCTGTGCAATACTTCCGCCTCACAGCCCCTTTCCTTACAGGCAGTTCTTCGGCACTGACCCATCTGCAGGAGGTCTGGGGGCTCTGGCCACACGTGCTGCACGTTCCTCTCCTCGTGTGCTGCGTGAACTGTGAGACAGCCTCTGGGAGCAGGCGCAACAGGTACCAGCAAACCGGGAGCACAGCGCTTTCCTTCTTACCTCGTCCTTTCCAACCCCAAATGATACAGGATTTGTCTGGGGCAGACTGTAAGATATAATAATGTTTGTGGCTCACTACATAAGGTGATGTAACTTTTTTACCTGTGTTCAAAGTTAAGTGCCTTGTTCTGATAGCAGAGGAATGGAAAACCAGAAAAGAATACCCAGATTTATCCTGATTAGACTGCTGCCTGTCCAGCATTTTCAGCTTGACCACAGTCATGCTAACATTTCTCAAACAAATGGAAGTAAATTTTGGCAGCCAGGAACATTCATTGGTGCATGTTTAAGGTCTGAAGAAAGTCACCAACCTTTGATGCTTGGTTTAGTATCAGCTCTAGTGCTCAATCCTGAGCTGTATTTTAGAGAAAGTCCTGGTAATACATGACAATGCTGACATTATACCATGGGCACACTGGTTTCTTACTTGTTATTCTTCTTCTTTGGCAGATAAAATAGTTATTATTGTTGTTGTTATTATTATTATTATTACTTATTTTTTAAGCTCACTTTTACAGGCTCTGAGACACTGTTATAGTCACCAGGGGAGGTGGGGTCTCTCTTCCATTTTCTCCTGTAAGGAATAAAAACTGGAGTCTTGGCTAGAGAGGTACCTTGACACTTCCAAACATTGCCAGTAAGGAATACTGTCCTTTCTTTCATAAAACCCCTATCAGTGTGAATATGTGAGTAATGAGCTCTGTAGACACTGGCACCTGACCAGTGGCCAGCTATGTGTAATCCTGTCAGCTTGGGAGCTCTTCTCATCTACTGCAGAAGGCCTAACAGTCACACAGAGAATTTGGGCCCACCAAGACTTTGACTGACTTTACAGTAGCCAGAACATAATTATGATTTTTGCACAGTTCCTGCAATTTTTTGGCTGGATGAACAGCAGAACCCCAGCTAGGAGAGAAAGGGACAAACCATACTGAACACCGTGGAAAACAGTCAGCATAAGGTTTGTGTTTCCCTTCACCTGTGCAGCATCTGCTGTGCTCAGTCACACAAAGCCCAGGTGGCTCCGAGATTCAGTTTGCAAATAAAAACAGTGACCCTTGCTGGAGTGAAATCTGTTTACCACAGAGGTGTGTGTTTGCAGCTGTCAGGGGCTCCCTGCTTCCTACCTGGGGAAGGGGTAACCAACAAATCCTTGCACCCAGGTTCAAGCACCTCTTCTTCAAGAGCTTCTGTCTTCCTGAGGATAACTAGGGTTCTGCTAACTCTGCCCTTACAGAGACTTCACCTCCTCAGGCCTAAGGAGCACCTTTTATAATCTAAGTTTGTTTATTTTTTTTCTAGGATAAGACAACCTCTTGTTCCTTCCTCTTGCATGCTGTTCATTATTCTCTGTGATCCTTTGCTTGCTAGCAGGACTCTGTTGGCAGTTGTCATTTCAGGGCTATCCAGCTCTACCTGTGCAATGTGTTTTTTCTCCTTTCTTTAAATGCTGCCATTTTCCTTTGTTCTCTCTCAGTGTTTTTGTCCCTTGTTACATGCAGACTGTCCCCCTGGTCACAGTTCTGTATTGTCCTTCATGAGCTGACTTCCTTAAAGAAGGAAGGTTTTAACCAGTAAGCGTTGGTGCAGACTCTCAAGGTTTAGGTTCTGTTTCTTCCTCTGCCATGGACTTCCTGTTTGACTTTAGACATGTAACTTTACATCCCTAAGCCTTTATCATCTCTGTGGAAGGGGCTGGGAGGTGATAATGCTGATTTCTCCCTGTTCTTATGCATTCTCCTAGTTTGGTTGGTAGTTCCTGGTTAGAGGAGTTTAAAAGCTAATTAGACATGATCATTATCTCTTCTTATTTTTATGTCTGTGCCACAGATAGTCCCTGCTGGGTCCTCTCTAGGTTACTGTAATACAAATAGTATGTTCTTATTTGAAATTAAAAGCATATACTGTAACCTGTTTTCTCCTTTAACAGGAACACAAAAGCAGCAACTTAGGCTGAACTGTGTTTTCTGTTTCAAGTGAGATTTTTCTATACCTTTTTCCCCAGGAAAATAGCTTTGATTAATATTTGAAGCATTATATAACACTGGAAGCCAAACAGAATAGAAAAGCTGATTGTGCAGAAATGAAAGCCAAACTACATCAAAAGGTCAGAAGGCAAATGTGCCTATGTCAAGCACTACATACCTCTTGGTTCTTGAACCTGGCAGCTGGAGGAAAATCAACATTGCAAAAAGACCAATAATCCCTGTATCAGAGCCTGTGTTTACTGGAAAACTCTTATGTAAGTGTTAACAGGTCAGGTGCAATCCCACACACTGCACACTTATGCATAGCAACATTCTAATAGGAATAAGGCAACACTGGTGGACAACAACGTGATTTTTTTCAAAAGCACTTTTGCTTGGTCACTGTAAATGGTTCCTATGAGACAAGTGCCACAATTATGATTATTGCTACCAACAACATTCGGTAAAGAAATCAAGGGTTCAGCTGGACTCTGGAGATCACACTGTTTTCATATGCTTTTAGGAAGACAGAATTCTGACTGCTGTACCTGTGTCTGTTGACTGACCAACTGTAACTGCCTCCAAATTTACTGACTCAGAATGATACATAAGGATATGAATACTGTTTATGTAAAGAGGAGCTTCTTATACATAAGCTTAAACTAGTATGTACAAATTAATAGCAACCAACTTGCATTCTTCAAATAAAATTTTAGAAAACACCCACTTGTTAACCTTGTAGAGTTCAGGCATTTGCTCTGCAACGGCACTATGCCTTGTTATTTTGGGTGAAGCACGAATGGGATCTGACCAGGAGATGTTAAACAAAAGAAGGCTATGAATGACAGATCAAGAGACTTTGTTTGTAGAGGCAGCTCTGAACAGAACAATAACCATGATTCACAAAACTGTCACTTAGCTATTCTTGTTTGCTTTCTAGGCACCACCTTATCCTGCTGTTTAAAAAGACTGCAAGGACTATAAGGATGACTTGGTTTCTTACTACAGGAAAATATGTAAAACTAAGCCTGCTACACCATGTTTCTGTTACCAGTTCCTGATGGAGAGGTATGGGGTCTTTAAGTGATGATTTGACATTATAGCAGTGCAGAAGACTAAGATTTAAGGTATCTCTGCCAATAAATATCAAGGACTAAATCACCCACTGTTCAGTGAAGTGAGACTAATATACATGTCTTTAAATATGCCCTTAAATTTTCTTGATTTCTTCAGATTTTTCAATTAAGAATCTTGATTTGGACTACTTGAAAGTTCAGCACCCAAGACAATTTGTTATCTGAGCTGGGAAAAAAATGCATAGGAACTCACTGCTCTTCTGAACCCACTGCTCTTCTGAACCCACCAACTGCCTCCTTACTGCTGATTTTGCAAGGTTTAATGTGTACTTGCTGCATTTCCATGTGGAAGTAGAATTTGAACTCCTTTGGGTTGTACATCTCACTCATAGATTCATTAGGACAATGATTCAAGAGTCCCATTCTCCGTGATCCTATTAACTTCCAATGTTTTGTGTCTGTTCAGCTGTGCACAAAGAGCTGTTCTCTGAACTGTTTTTCTGATTAAAGATTAACAATGCGATAAAAGAAGGAAACATGGGCATCCTTGGAGTTTGTTTCTTACATCAGCTGGGTTAAACCTTTACTATCGTTTCTCACTGTGTATCTTCTCTTTGTGTTTGGCAATCAAATTCTGCACAGCTCTAGCACGTTTCCCCCCGTTTAGTCAAAACAAGAGGAAAACTTTCTGCCTTTTTAAGCTTTTAACTCTTCGACCCTTGCACTAACAGCAACAGAAACCTTTAATAACTAACTTAGGGGAGCTGTCTTTAAAACTTTCTTTGCTATCTCTTAGATTAAAGAGTATTCTGTAAAAACAGTGGAAATCACTGAGGTGTACTTAACTGTATAATCACACTAATTTCTTTTGAAATGGAAGAAGCAATGTCCTTCCCAATAAACATCCTTCTTCCAAACAGACCCAGGCACGCAGCTCTGCTGTTTGCCACAAGCAGCAAACAGTGCATTACTGGATGGCATGATTGTTTCTAAATATATCATAATGTTAGATGAAACAGTTAATAGACAAATTACAATTATGGTTAATAATTTTTAGACCATTTCCCTGGCTTGTGTCTGTACAATCAATCATCCTTGGTACTTTCAGCTCCAGTAAGCTTATGTTAAATACTTCCCCTTTTATATATCCCACATCTGTACACTATTATGTCTTTTTTTTTTTTTTGTCATGCTATATAATTATAATAATTTACAGTCTGGAGTAGGATTTTAAGCGCATAGACAACACTTGAAAGCATTAAGTCTTTTAACTTAACAGAAGTTGGTTTGGTTCTGCTACAAGAATCCCTGCTGTTTAAAGAGACGATTTGTCTTCTCAAAGTCAAGGTGAGCATTGGAGGGAGAGCAAAGCCCAGCCCTCCCCGTGCCTTGGGCACAGCCCATATTTAGCTGATTGTTCATGAACAGTCCCAGTACTGTGCCCCAGACAGCTCTGCACCCTCCTCACCCTCCTCTTTGCACTGAGAAGTGGTAATTTATAGCCTGCCTAGACACCAGTCAATCAATATCCTCCACGATGATTTCCATCTGTCTTTGCTTTGCTATGCTCCCGTCTTCCCTTTGCTTTGGGCAATAAGGAAACCAGTAAACTGCATGTTCTGAGGTTCCTGGCTCTGAGGTCTGAGTAGCTTTTATATGATTGTAGAGATGGGGAGCAGAGAATTGTGGTTTTTGGGGCAAACAAGAAATCCAAGTCAGACCTGAATCCTAAATGATGTCTTCTAGAATAAGCTGCAGCTCCCATCTCAGAATCAGAGGTATGGGGGGAAAAGTAAAAAACAATCAAATAAACAAACAGAACAAAACAAAACAAAACAAAATCTAAAATATTTTAATACTATTCCTCTTTTCAAGTGATCAGACTGTATATTTTCTCCTGAGAATCTCCCAGGCCAGCACTGAAGCACTGAGTTAATTCTGAATCTGCAACTTTCAGTTGCTTAGAATAGCATCTTTCTTTTTTTAATCTCACTCATTAGTTGAAATGCTGTGTTGTTGTTTTTTTTTAATTAGGATATTTGGTGGTCTCTGAAGAAATGCTTCATCTCTGTGAAAGTGGGACACTAAAGGCACAAGTTGACAACAGCATCAGAAAATATCTCAACCATTTGGTGACTACAGCTACAGTGTTTAAAGGAGCCAGATGAATTAGAAGATGATAAAAGTAAACTCGCTTTCCCTGAAACAGGTGATTGTGTGAAGGAGGTTATCTCCTGCTGTCATTATGAAGAGGGGCAATATCTCACTGCAAAACAGGTGATGAAGGTAGCGATTGTCCCTGGTGCAAGAGCAAAGCAAAGGCGTGTGTGTTTGCAGAGCGGTGTTAAGGCACAGACACCACTCTGACAGGTGCGGTGCGAACGCGACATAGACTTGGAAACAAAAGTGAGACATTGGAGGAAAGTGAAAATGGAAAACTTTCCAGATGCCAGGTGGAAAATGATATTAAAGCTGTCAAAATAAGTCACAACAAAGACTGGGTTTTCTCATAGACTAACAGGAGTCATGTTCTGCAGAAGAATGGAGTTCTCAACCACAAGACAGAGTATCACAAATGAAACAATTATGAGCATTGGAGGTTAAACTGGGGCCTATTTGTTTCAGGGGTTTTTTTTGCTTTGGTCTCCCTCTATTTTTTCCTTTTAATTTTTTTCCTTTTCTCTTCCAAATGCACTACAGCAGTCTTGATTTACTCTGCATTTTGTGGACAGGTCAAAAATGTGTAAATAAATCACACCGTCATTTCTTATCATAGTTATCTATTCTGGGCTTAATTCCAAACCCAGTTAAATTGATGGCAATCCTTCCATTGGCATCAGAGCACTGCAATTTAGAACCTGTGATGAAGGTGCAAAGCATCACGGTAGAGGCTTGTTAAACAGCCTCTGCAGTCATCCAAAGTGATTTTCTAAAACACAGTAAGGAAAGGGAACTTAGAACTACCTTCAAGGTCAAATATGCTTTATGTACATGCTAATGGAGCATTTAAAAAAGCTCCACCTAACAAGCATTAAGTGTCCTAAATATTATAAAAGGCGTTATTCAGATTTAAGACTGACAATCTGAACAGATAAGCCAATATTTTACTCTTTTCAAAAATCAGCCGCACTGTTTATACTTGGGTAGAAAACCACAGATCAGAACAAAGTTCGCTGTGTTTCCTTAGTGCAGTCAAGGGTAGAATTTACTCTGCTGATTGAGGATTTCAGTTGTCCATGTATTCATTTTCATGCACTGGTAGATTCTTATCAGCAATTTATCTGCAATTTTGTGGCTGAATTTTGTTTCTTTATGCAACATTACTTTAGCACAAGAAAATGTGCCTACATTAAATTCCTTATATTCCTTATAAACTACTCCTAACAAACAATAATTCATACTGAATGTTTACCCCCCAAAGTATAATTATGACTTTAAAAATAAAATGGCTCTCTGTTCTTTTCATGATAGATTTTTCAGGCAGACTGTTGATGTGTTAGAAAGAACCAGACTCCCAGAGGAGTGGGTAGAAGCTTGATTGCAGCTAGAGACAGACAATGCAGCAGCAGTGGTAACTGGAGACTGTACACACAACAGGCCATCATGGCCATTACGGAGCTGTTAACCTCTAGTGTGTCAAAACCTAACCAGAAACTGGTTGAATTTGCAGCTTGCTGATCCAAGTGATTCCTTTAAATTCAACCAAAAAAATGAACTGAAGGGCTATTCTGTGTTTGAGTTATATCAGTTAATAATGGAAATAATGACAGACCTTTAGTGTAGCTGCATGGATGGTGCTGGTATTAATAATGCAGAAGTGCAAGGTAGGACAGCTCTTGGAAGCTGATGACTGTTGAAGTGCAGAAAACCTCATTAAAACGACCTAAAGAAGGGTGTATTATTATAACAACTTTTTTCCTACAGTACCCTTCAACTATAATAATTGCACAATATATGTAGCAACTTGAAAAGATTCAGAAATGTGTAAGAAGTAAAGTCTCTGGCCACAGTTACTGGCAGCATAATTATGTGAATATATTATTTACTCTGCATTGTGTTCTTTAGTTTTGAGAGCCCAGAGATTCATGGATGATGAATAATGTGGTGTCTAACTAAAATATCAGCCCTACATTGCTGGAACACATATTCAACCTCAAATAATTGCTTTGGAATTGTGTTGATTACAAATAGCAGAATAAATATGACTAACTTGCAGATGTTAAATGTAAAAAATTTGATATTATTTTTGTATTTAAGATTCTGCAGTGGATAGGAGTAGTTGTTGTCAAGGATATTTATGGGATTTTAGTTGCTCTCTCTGAGGATAAGGCCCAGTGATCTAAAATCATGCTTTTTCAAGATGTGAAGAGTTTAATTTTTCATTCTTACAACTAATTACAGTGGCCCCACTAATGTACTTTTCACAGCTACATCCTTTGCGGGAATCAGACTCACCGGCTTTTCCAATGGTGCTACACAGCCCTGCTATCCCAGGTACCCACCACAGAGAAATAGCAATAATGACCCTGACAAATTCCATGGAAAAGGGAATGTGTGGTTCCTGGGTACCCAGTGGTGTTAACTGTGCTCAGAAACACAAAATATAATGGCTTTGGGCATGACCCCACCTCATCTGAGGGTACAGCTTGAAAGGCCAGTGGGGTGTGCTGCTTTTGTGCTACGGATATTTCACAAATGCCAGTTTTACTGTGTTACTTCCACAGGCAAGAAATGCCATCAGTGGGTTTGGGGCTTTGACTAGTGTTCAGTAATTCAGTTTAACAGGATCTGGACCACACTGGGCTGCAGTCCCTTTGTAATGTACTACAATGTGAGTACCTGCAACACACTGAGCTAATATTTAGAGGTAAAGCTCCAAATCTGTCCTTTGCGCTGTAATAGAGTATTCATAGTAAGTGGACCTTATAAAACACTTGAAGGTTGGAAATCACTAGTCTAGAAGGGTATGCAAGATTCAATATTAAGTCTCTCAAATTGCACAAGTTTACCTCAAAGACATTTTTACAATGCCTTTGGAGAACTCTTTTGAACTTGCTCTCATTGAATACCCAATCCTGGCCTAAAGTACAGCGTAATGATGCTTATATATCGCTCCACTGGCTCTGCAAGCCCACTTCAGCCAGTTTTGTACAACACTTCAGCTCCCGGGTGGGAGCCGCCGCCGCAGCAGCGTCAGGCGGCCCTTCAACACCACTCAGCTGCACGGCACCCGGCTGAAGGGTTTCCGTCAGGGAAACATGGGAAGTACTCCAGAGATTTTGCAAGTGGGGAAACCAGCTGAGCTCAGCCCCGTGGTCTCCAGCCAAGTGGGAGCAGGAGGTTAAGGGCCTGCAATTAAGACCCAGAGATCTTCATTTAGAGCTGGAGGGTGGCAAAATGGCAGCTGCTCCTACAGGCCCTGCTGAGCTCTCACTGTGAGGGGACGGGCTCTTTGCTGAGCACCGGGCACCCTATGCGCAGACGGGCAAAGCTCTGCCGGTTCACCCACTTCAGGGCCTTGTGCCTCGTGGGGAATTAGAGGTGAGAACCAGCTGTCTCACACGGGAGCAGCTGCCCACGGGTGGGCTTCCCCCTGCAATTGAGGGAGCGGCGCAGGGAGGGCAGGGCCGCCGTGCCGAGGTGCTCAACGGGCCGCTGAGCCCCTTCTCCGTTGTGGAGGTGGAGGTGGAGGGCGGAGGGTGGGACCGCCCGCGGCGGGCCGTGAGGTGCCTTGTGGTGGGGGAGCTCCTCTCCTCCGGACGAGGAGCGGCGGAGGCTGAGGGGCGAGGGCCGGCCGGAGGCTGCGAGAGGCGGGGAGCGGGACGGGCAGCGTGCGGGGTCCGCTGTGCGAGACAGGGCGGGGGCTTGTCCCGCACGCCCGTGGTTTGCCCTCGTGTTTAACGTCGCCTTTCGAACAGGTTCGCTCAGCACCGTGCGAGGCCTTAGGGCTGCGGGGAAACCACGGCCGGCAGCAGAGAAGAGCGTGGCGGGGCCGCGCAAAGCCGAGCGGAGGAGCGCAGCGGTGGCAGTGACTCGAGTGCGGGCGGGGGCTCCTGTCCCCCAGAGCGGTCCCTGTCTCCTGAGGAGGGTGACAAACACGGGCCCTGCTCACAGAGTGTGTGAGGGCAGAGGAGGAGGAGGAGGGAGCCCGGCAGGCCCCTGCCCATGGCAGCGCTGGCCGGGGCAGTGGTGCTGCCGGGGCAGGGACAGGCCGTGGCACACAGCGTGTCCCAGGGCATGGCTCTCACCCTGCGGGAAGGGATCTGCGTGTTCTATGACCTAGAGCTGGCACAGGTTCATGTTCTGCAAGAAGAAGGGCAAGAAAAGAGTTCAGAAAGCAAGGCAACTGAGAAACCACCAGACATGCTCCGGATGGAGGTACAAGTGAAGATATGTTACTTGTTAGCTCCTACTGTCACACCGATCCAATTCTAAGTATCCAGTCCTTTGTACAGTTTTTTATAATCTTATCCCATTTTTTAAAAGACAAACTAAAACTTTAGACTAGATAACTAACTTGTTGAAATTTAGACAAGTTCTTAATTCAGTGCACCAGTTTGGTACTATTTGGTTTGACAGCCTCGATCTCTTAAGTAGCATTACACAATTTCCCTTCTCTATAATTCAGTTAGTTCAATACTGCAGTGTCGCTGTTAAAGTTGGGTGTGTAATATGGTTTCATTTGAAATTAATTTTATTAAAAGGACATGCAAACACTGCTGTTTATTCTGTGCCAACTATTGGTTTTATAATAAAATATTATTTTTATTCTTTTAAAATTCATGCACCACTAGATAAGTTCTGAGGTAGGTCATATTTAATTTAGCTAATGCAAGACATATCACAACCTGGTAATTGCCTTATGACAAAGAAAGCATTACAATTAGGCTGCAGAAGTCCTATATTTGATAAAAAACTGAGAGCATACTTCTTGTTTTCTTGTAAAAGGTAAATGTACTGAAGTGAAATTTAAAATCTTTTTGAAAAATTAAGATACAGGGGTTTGTGTTCTCAGTAGTGTAATCTTTACATGACACTCTGAAATTTTACATACAATTTTGAAGAGGTAGGGCTCAATTTTAGTATTTTTTCACTTCCTAGTTAAGCTCTTGTATGCTAAATGCAAATTTTTTGTTGCAGTTTTGTCCATCACATTTAAGCCTGAAAATCAAGATGAATTAGTAGCTTGTCTTTTGTTGACTGCTCAGTTGATTTGCCACTAGTGACTGTCGTTGATTGAGAAAGTTGTAAAACATTTTCTTTTTTAAATTAGATTGACAGAGATAATGATGCCATTGCATTTGAAAATAACATCCAGCAGCTGAGCCCATCTGAAGAGGGGGAAGGAAAGAAACTTTTTTCCACAGTTGGGGGAAAAAAGAGCCAAAGCTGCAAAGCCAGTGAAAATTTGTCGGAGTTGTGTAATGGAAGTAAAGAGCAGGAATATGCAACTGCATCAGAACAAACAGTTGTAAAAAATTCCAAGAATCTAAAATTTCAGGCTTGTGCACCACGTCAGAAAAAAGGTAAAATGTTAATAAGGTTTGTACTTCATTTTTAGATAATGTATGTTGGGTGAGATTTTGAAGTGAGGCTGAAATTTTATATTAAATACAGTGGTAATTGTTAAGTTTAGGTTAGGTTAAGTCTTAACATTCTGTGGAAATTTGGAAGAAGAAAAAATACCTTTCAGCCTTAAGCGTTATGAGATCTTGTTCAGGCTGATGTCAGGAGAGACATTTTGGATGGCATTTAGAAATTAATGGTCTTTTGAACAGTATGTGGTATGTGAAACCTCCAGGGAGATTTCAAAGTTAATATTGTATAAATGCCTTTGAATAAACCTAGTAATTTATTTAGTCTCTTAATTCACTCATTCAGCTTGAAAATGAGCTTTTTTGAGGGTTTATGGATGAGCTTAGAATTGTTCCACGTTGCTGGCAGAGGGTGGTCGGCAAGTATCAAACAATACCTGTCAGCAAAGCCTTTCCCAGAACCTAAATAAAAGTGACAGAAAATGGCTGATGTAAGATTTTAGAAATGTGAAAGTATGTTGCAGAAGTTAAGGACTGACTTGGAAGGGAAAAGATAAGCATCTGTTTCCCTAGAAACTGTGTGTGTGCTGTAAAAGTTGGATGACATCAGTGATGTTGAGTCTGTAAACGTGTGTTGTAGCATCTGGATGTTAAGGTATCTTGGCTGAGGTTGTTTATGGAAATTGTACAAATTGTTAATGTCCCATATTTTAGTTACAGCCCCTATACGAAGCAGATTGGAGCAGCTTTAACAAAGCCAACAATGTTCTTTTGTGTGGGCATGAATCCACAATGAATAAATGACAATAAAGTGGTTTTGTTTGCTGTTACTGAAGTGTCATCTGCACATCTCTGTGTGGTATAAAGCATTGTATAAAATGCATTTTGGTCTCAGCATGAAAAACATTACAGAGAGTGCACTTGGGAGCTGAGACAACTGTTCTGGAAAGACTCCTCAAATATGACGTATTTGCCATTTCACAGTTTCAAATCTTCTTCATAACTGAAAGTGTTGCACATTTATCTTAACTTGTTACTCTCAAAAGAAATTAATTTCTGTTGTGCCATGAACTTTATTCTATGACTTCTTGAAGCAATTGATTCTTTTTTTTTTTTTCCTCAAATTCAACTAGTAATTCTAAAGAGGCTTTTACATCATGATTTTTTTATATACACTTTACAGATTCAGGACTACCAGAAAGCTGAGAATAGCTTAAGCTGCCATTTCCAAATCTTTGAATAAGCTTCCTTAGTACTAATTACACAGTTGTCCTCAAGAAGTGTGTTGCACAGGTTGTAAGTGCCTTGATGAACCATGTCTTAATGATGGTATTGAGAGAAGAAGTCTCATCCTGTCTTGGAGGTGAGAGCTAGGTTAGGAGTTAGGTTTCCTGAGATTAGATTCTAAACTGTATCACTAACGTATAGCACTATTTTTGGGGCAAATCACTCAAGTCTTAACAAAGTCCTTTGATGTAGAAGTATGAAGTATTTTTACCTAAAGTAGAGGGACTCTGTTGAAATTGGTACTGTTTTTTGAAAATGTAAAGTCATTATTTTGTGGCTTGTACAGTCTAAATGTGTCTTTGTCCAACAGGAGAAAAAGAAGGTTTCAGCTGTTGTTTCTGCACATTCACCTCAGCCAGATTGTCAAATCTGAAGCGTCACTTGAAAACCCATTCTGATGAGAAACGTTACTTGTGTCACCTCTGCCCGAAGGCTTTTCGTACAGCAACTCTCCTGCACAACCATGTGAACACACATACAGGTATCTAATGCTTGAAAATACTTCATTTTACACACTGTCTGCAAAATTGAATTAACAGGCAAATGACTTTGCCTTAGAGCTGTGATCATTTTGTACTTAGAAGTTTCTCTTATTTTGTTTGGTGTTCCATGCTGAAAAGACATTGTCTGTTGTTAGTAACTCTCTGTGTATGTGTTTGTTTATTTTATTAAATACCATTCTAAAAATTTTTGGCAAGTGAATAGTGACTTCAGTTGTGCCTGATTCCTATATGCATAGTGGAATGTTCTGTGATGTTTTCATTTTGCTGTATAAACATATGAAGCAAAGTGATAAATTGTGTTTATTATAAACTTATATTGTACATATATATTTAAGAAATTCTTTACTGTGAGAAGGGTGAGGCACTGGAGCACATTGTTCAGAGAACCTGTGGATGCCCCATCCCTGGAAATGTTCAAGGTCAGGTTGGATGGGGCATTGAGCAACCTGATCTAGTGGAGGGAATTTGGTACAAGATGGTCTTTAAGGTCTCTTCCAACCCAAACCATTCTGTGATTTAATGTATATAAAAAATCAGAAAATCGGGAAAGGGTCTATTAAAAAATTGTGCATGTTGGTGTTAAATAAAATTCTAATGGTGTGTTCTTGCAGGGACCAAACCCTATAAATGCAGTGAGTGTGATACAGCATTTGTGACCAGGGGTGAGCTTTCCCGACACAGGCGGTACAAACACACCTTAGAAAAACCTTTCAAGTGCACAATATGTGAATACTCCAGTGTAGAAGTAAGTACAATCATTTGGCATTTTAAAACTAGTTTGAGGACATTTTCTTTTTTTATTATGCTGAAACTGCTACCAGACAATGTGTTGGTGTGAATTTGGTCCTCTTCCTTTACACTTCATGGTATATACTGTGGGGCAATACTAGATGATGTCTAAAACAAAGGTCATGTGTTGTGTTTATATACTTGATGATGTTTGGTTTTCTTTCCAGAACTGAAATTTTCTTAATCAAGAAATAAAAAACTGAGAGTCTGCTTAAGGGTTCACTTGGAAAAAACAGGCTTTCAGAAATGCACCTGTGATTGAATCACAGTCACCTCTGATTGAATCACTGTCACAGTTTAGTGGATATTCAGTATCTGAATTTTTTATGTGCTGTGTCCAGATCTGAAGGTGTAAGCAAGCCTTAACTTTATTCCACACACCTTACCTTATTGATTAGATTTTGGATAGCTTCCATCTTTAAAAACCCTGGCAGTTTATTTTAAATTATTCTGTTCTTTCCCTTGTTTCAATAAGGAACTATTCAGCACTCGTTGCTCTTCCAGAACTCTCATTCCTGTGAGCTTTACCTGAATGAGGAAAGCAGAAGGAGCTCTCTAGTACTGCCATGCAAATTGTTTGACTTTTGTATAGCAAAGGTTGGCAGTCATGTTTAATTTTATTTGAATAGTGTTGTAGATTTGAGTGGATCTGTCAGTGAATTCCTTAAATATGTTTATAAACAGAGGAATTGAACATTTGGTAACTCCCATTTGCATATCTGCAATATTTATGTAGAACAGATCAGAACAGTATAAAAAAGTAGAATGAAATAAACTTTGCAGCATTGGGACTTGAAGGTGAATAGACTTTGGTTAATGAGT
Organism: Neopelma chrysocephalum; assembly: GCF_003984885.1. Classification (NCBI taxonomy): domain Eukaryota; kingdom Metazoa; phylum Chordata; class Aves; order Passeriformes; family Pipridae; genus Neopelma; species Neopelma chrysocephalum. The sequence continues at coordinate 5,271,132 of NW_020897781.1, forward strand.
TTGGTCTTTCATTTATTTTCCTAAGTATTTTCAAAGAATTTTATGTCTGGTATGTCCAAGTAGTGTGAGAGTAGTAGGTATCCTCTTTATAAAATGCTAGCTTTTCTGTTCTTACTATAAAATTTCTTCTGATGTGGACACTAAATATGGAAATAAGACCATTTGGGGAAAGAGTAAAGTGTTACCTAAAACCACAACAGGCTGATTGTGCAGGAAAAATGGGGAGGGGGGGAATATGGATGTGAGAGTGCTAATTTTGGGATTAATGCAATATTTTAAATTGCATTGGGTGTATTATGTAAAATTGCTTATATTTTAATTTGATTATGTCTCTGATGTAGGTGTTACTTTAGCAAATCTCTGATTTTTATGTTAGGCCAGCAAAATGAGACGACACATTCGTTCCCACACAGGAGAGCGTCCCTATCCCTGTGACCTTTGCAGTTATGCCAGCAAAGATGCCTATAAACTGAAAAGGCACATGTTAACTCATACAGGTAGGACTCTGCAATGATCAAGTCTATGGCCTTAGGCCCTGAGCATTCATTGGGTTAGAATGATCTAATTTCAGACTCTAAATTAGTCCTTTTTTAATTTGTGGTTTTGAGTAAAAACGTGTGAAAAACATGTTCTCTTTAAATGTTCTGGATTTGGCTATTGGAGATCTAGCTGTACAGTGCTATTAGTTACAGTCTTGCTGCTCTTCCCAAACTTCTTTTATATTAGAAAAATATTTCCTTTATGTGCTGTTGTTTTCTGTGGATCAAGTTGTCACTTTTATTTCTGGATTATTTGATTTTATATGGAGCGTGTCTGATGGGAGATTTTTAAATGTCTGTTCAAAACATGGACATTTCTGTGGCTTCAGACTGGTAGCAACTAATTTGGTCAAAAGGATTAAATTGCTTAAACACTGAAAGGAGTGTGTTCCAGTCACAGCTCTGTAATGTGCAAGTCTTCTGAGAAGGCAGTTGGTATCTATCCTGTATTTCAGGGTTTAACTTAGTTATGATATATCATGTGTGTTATCGTTAATGTTTTAGTTTGTTTCAGAGTGTGACAGTGTGGTTTGAATCAAATCTTCCAAATATCCCCACTTATCTCTCATTGGTTCATATCTTGAGACAATTTTTGACTTGTAGATTCTGGAAGCCCAAATTTTGTGTTGTAATCAGTTATCTAAACTTATGGAAACTTATTTAGCCATTTGTGCATTGTCAACTAATAGTAACTTTTGGTCGGTGTGGAGACTGTTGCTGTTAGAACATGTGGAGATCTCTGGGAATTTGCACTTGTATCAAATGACCAGACCTTCTAAGCAGATGTTATTTTAATATCTTTTTAATAGGGGAGAAACGCTATGAATGTTGTGTTTGCCGGGCCAGATTCACTCAAAGTGGTACCATGAAAATCCATATGTTACAGAAGCACGGAGAAAATGTCCCAAAACACCAGTGTCCACATTGCAGTACCCTTATTTCCCGAAAAAGTGATTTGGGTGAGTTTAAAGGAAAAAACTGAAAATGAAACTTAGAGATAAGTAAAGGTGAAATATCTCATCTTCACAAAATTTCACCAAATATGTTATGTTTGACTTCATATGATCACAAAATATTTCTATGGAAAATGTATTTATGTTTTACAGGTAAGTTCCTCCTGCAAGGAGATGTGGTGACATCTTGTGGTTGATGTTTTAATTTGTTTAAAATGCAAAGTAGCAAAGATTCAGCTTTTTCTTTCACTCGATACCTGTGGCACTGTGACCATCTGTCTTTCAGTAGAAATATTTGAGGCAATAGAGCTGACCAGTAACTACAAAACCTATATAAAATATTAAGTTTCCAGAAATATATGAGAAAGCTATATTAAAGAAATACTTAGACATACAAAATGCCTTTAGAATCTATTTATGTTTTCAAATAAAGATCCAACTGAAATATGATAAATATTTGAACGTAGAAGTGGAATTATTATTTACATACATAGAGTCTCTTCATGTATTTTTGCAGTGTTCACTTTTATGTTGTAAATACTACTTTGGGTAACATTTTTCAATGAATTGTTGTGTACAGACTAATGCAGGGGGTTACTGGAATTTTTAAAAGTGGTTTGTTAAACAATTTTCATTGAAATCAACAGGATTTAGGCTTACAACTGCTTGATTTCTATGGAAAGTTACAACACCCTGCTGCAACTTTAGTTATCTTAAACTAATTTGGCTATTTTACGTGTACTGGAGAGAGCACTGAAGGTTCTTTCATGTTTGCCTTACTCAGGGATATAAACGGTCCATCTTTTAGTCAAAATTGTGGAAATCAAAAGCTTGCTGTTAAAATGCATTGTTTTGGATAACTGTTCAGGTGTCCACTTGCGAAATCTTCACTCCTACATGGAGGAGGCCATTAAGTGCAGTGCCTGTGAGGCAGTTTTTCACGAACGCTACGCTTTCCTTCAGCACAAGAAGACTCACAGAGGAGGAAAAGGATTCAAATGTGCTCAGTGCAGCTACACGTGTAATCAGGTATTTAAATTCCCTGAGAAAACACTGCTTACTCGGTGGTTTGGCAAGGTGTGGTTGGCTTTGGGGTTATATTTACCTGAAGAGAATAAAAGCTTTTGTGCCTGCGGTCTGATTAAAATAGTGTAGTTATATTTATTTCCAGGATAAATTGTTCACAAACAAACAGTGAAAATGAAATCTTTTTATCAAGGAAAGTGTTCTTGATAAATCTTTTGTACATGAACTGCTTGGAAGTATCAAGTAAGAGTAATCAGTTTTGGTGATGTCCTGATAAGAACAAAATACAGTATTTGAGCCTGAAATGTGATTTTCAGCAGTGACACAGAATGAATTCAGTCTGAACTGAAAGTTGTATTTTAAAGAGTACATTTAGGATATTTAGGATAGCTTTGGCCTTGATATGTTGGAATGTATCATTACTCTGGTCTGGTTATTTTCTCAGCAATCCTTAATAAAGTTAGGAGGAAAGCCTCTGACCTTCTCCACAGGGGAGCAGTATCCCAGTGTGTTCTTCAGCATCTGCTCACAGTGGAGGATAAATAAGGAGTCTGTGCAACACCCTAACACTTTTCTGGTGCCTGTGAGAGTTGTTTGTACATGTGTCACAGAGCTGGGTAGTAATGTTACAGATATTTTTGTGCTGAATTGCACATAAACAAACCCATACTGGTGAGAAGCCCTTCACTTGCTCGTGCTGCAGCACAAGCTGTTGATGGAAGCAGCTTCTCACTCTTCCCTTTTGGAAGCACCAGGACTGTAGTGTTAAGCCCACAGTTTATGAATGCCCTAAGTGTGGTAGGGGCAAAGATAGATAAGGGCAGGGTAAGATACTTCATTTAAGGGATCTCAGTGGAGTTACCTTTAGAAAGTATTGCAGATTGTATTGGCACAAGGGACTATTTACAAGAGCATGTAGTGACAGGACAAGGGGGAATGGCTTTAAACTGACAGGGAGTAGGTTTAGATTGGATATTAGAAAATAAAATCTTTACTGTGAGGGTAGTGAGGCACTGGCACAGGCTGCCCAGAGAAGCTGTGGCTGCCCCATCCCTGCAAGTGTCCAAGGCCAGGTTGGACAGGGCTTGGAGCAACCTGGGCTAGTGGAAGGTGTCCCTGCCCACTTCAAAACCATATGCAATGAGAACATATTTCTCATTTTGGGTTAACTGGGCACACTTTGAAGTAAGTGTAACCTTTTTTCCACATAGAGATTTTACACGTAAAACTTTATTGCTTATCCAGGAACCAGAAAATGATAAATTTTATTTTATACCCCCCAAATGGCAACATTCCTTTAAAGTAGAATTTTAATACATATTCTGGAAAATCTTCAGGAGTTTTATGAATGTTGTTAACTAAGTCAGTCTTCCACTTAGCATTCCAAAATTTGTCTGTCAGAGCCGTATTTGTTTTGTGTGTGTTAAGTTGCTTACATAGATTAATATCTGATTCATATATTTATTCTTCATTATGCTGACAGAAAAATATGCATAAGCATGCTGAAAATTGTGGACTGGGGAGGGCAGAAACTGCTGCACCCAGAAAAAGAAGCAAGGAGAAAAATAAAATCCATGAGAACCCCAGGCGTGTTAAGTCAGAAGGTAATCAGCAAGTAAGTTAGAATTTAATCATGTAAATTAGATTCAAGACTAAAAGGCTAAGGCAGTGAGTCTTCCCTGCTGTTTAATTACTGTTTCATAGTGAAGCTAACAGTGGAAGAATACTTCAGAATAGGGTTTTTTGTGTGTCAGAAATTCTTGTCATCTGTATTGGGTCATTGCTCAGGTGCCCATTCTGGGCTGTTCCCCTGCTCCAAACGAGTTGCTAAACTCCCTGCTTAGCAGTGCTTACATATATGGTTTTCTTTTCCCTTTTGCAATTTCCCTTTGCCTTTATAAAGGAGAATGAGACCCATCCTTGAGCTGAGCCCTAGTGAGATTTCTTGAGAGCTCATGATTTATGATACACTGTTTAATACAGACCGGAAAAACTTCTTGCTTTCAGGGCTCAGATTGCCTGTTAACCACAAAAGGTCTAGTACATCTTAATAAAGAAATTGTTCACCACCTTTTTGTCATACTTGGACCAGGTAGTGATCAAATAATAATAAAATGTTACTGATTTAAATGGCCTCTCTCACACTGCAAAGATGAGCAGGCCCATTTGTGAAGCTCTTGGTCCAGCACATCTGTGCAGTCAGAAAATCACCCATAATTACTCAGTGCTGCTCTTTGTGGGTAGCTCTGGAGCACTGAGTGTTTATTCTGTCACTTCAGTCTCTGCACTGTTGCAGGGTGAGAACTGGTTGTGTGTTTCCAAGGTCACCTTCAGGGCCACCGTGGCCAAAAAGTAGCTTTGCCTGACCAGAATATCCCATCGTTTGTCCCTGTGCTTCCCAGATGGTGTTTGAAAGCCATAATAGTCTCCTTGATAGGATTCCTCAGGTGATTTTTATGGAGTAAGAGACAAGAATGCAGATACATCTTTGGCCTAGGTGTCCCAAAGCCTTACCTTTTCATGTATCAGGTTGTATCTGCACTGATTCATGGCCAGTGACACTGAGAGAAAATCTGACATAGTGAGAAGAAGAAATGTTGGAGCTTTTCTGAATCTAATGAATATATATCAGCAGCTGAGTTTACATTAGCATTGACACTTCTGTTTTCACTAGTGAGGCTGTAATGGTATGGTTAGAGAGAAGTGTTACAGCTGCAGTGTTTATGTTTTTGCAGTAATTAGATTTTGCTGTTATTAATGTTTTCCTACATGCAAACAGTTTCTTTTTGGTATCTTGCAAATATCTTCATCTGAAAGCTTGATTTTTCTAGAGCTATGATAATGTATTGTTAGATGTTTTTCATGCAAATACTCCGTTCATAAATTGGCTCACAGAAATATTAGAAATTTCTGTGCTGTTTCAGAAGGTTTTCCCCAAAGTTGATGTTTGCAAGTTTTTATATATCAGTGTCCACTTCCTGCACAACTTGAAGGGGCCTGTGGGGTCCTATACATGGCTTTACAAAAAATAACTTGTGAGACTGGTGTTGTCAATGATTTGCTCTTACTAATAAAAAAGAAAAAGGATGCATATGATAATTAAATTTCCAGTTAAATAATGGTTAGTTTTCCTCTGATGAGAATACCATACTCAGTAACGTGGCTTGTAATGTAATATTTGACATAAGGTAGATTCATTCCCCAAATAAAGTGTAAAAGATGTTGGTACATATTGGCAGTATTTTCTCCACTAAATTAAACTGCATATTTGTTAAATTTATAGAAAGATTTACTTGTCTTTTTGGTTAATCATCACAATATTTAATTTTTTTTTCTCAAAGTTGCCCTGAAATCATTCCAAGATGTCTCTACTGTGAAAAATGAACATTGTGCCAGTGAGATTGTTCCTGTTTTAGATGGGATAGAAACAGCAGCTCTGAGAGAAGACAAAACAGAAGCAATTTGTGAAATGGATTCTCAACGTGATGGACAAATAACTCACAAACAGACTGATCTTGCTTGTTCTCAGTGGTTGTAACTGACCATTTCAAAGTGTGGAACTACCTCCAGTTAGAAAGTTGGAAAAGGTGCTGGTTGAAAGCTGTTGAAGCCTCTCTGTGCTCATATTTCTTCTTGCTGCAATTTCTGCTGTGTAGCCTAAATACCACTGCCAAAGTGTGAAAATTATAGGGAACCTTTGCCTGGTTTATTACATAAATGTGATAACAGAATGAGAAAAAAAATAGCTATTTTCAGAGTAATTTATTAAAAAATGGATAGGTTTGTTTCACCTTGCATTTCATTTTTCTCCAGCCTTACTCACAGAATTGCAGATGGATCTGAGGCAAAGTTCTGCCTCAGTAGCTCTATAGCACTGAGAGCTGCATGAACTTCAGATGGTTTATGCTTTGCTGGGGTGAGCACAGGAAAGGCAGTGATTTTTTTAATGCAAGGAACATTTACTAAACCTCCTTTCTGCAGACACTTTAGTTTCTAATACAATTCATGATGCTAAAACACAATTTTGTGAAAAAGCATTTTTGTGGAAAATGCATGGACAGGAATTACCATTTAGGTGACAGAAACCTCATTCAGTTTTGTAGTGTTTTGGCAAACACTGAGAAGTCAGAGTGCTTGAATTCATCAAAATTAGTCACTGGCTTTGCCTTTCCATTACAGTTATTTGAGTTATAACGATATGTATTTATTGGTTTGTGTCTGTTTTCACAATGGTAAAGTTTTAGTAAGCTCATTTGTTCTTAACAGGACTTAAGAATACTTTTGTCCATGATAATTGATTAAATAATATTGTTCACTTTATTCTTGTTGTGCTGTTTCCATTGATGTTATAAAATCTAAGCAGCAGAGTTGTTTAAATTACTTGATGAATTTTATGAATATATATTATTCATTTAATAGTTGTTAATAACAAAGCTGACACATTCTCTGCCGATATAGAAAAATCAGACTACACGAAGTGGAATATGAATGTAGTAATAAAAGATATATTTATATCTGAACTTGAAAATTATTTTTTCAGTAGTTAGAAGCTGGAAGTGTGTCCTTTTGGAAATCAAGAAAGAATGGTTTGACCTCTTCAGGAGTCATTCCTAGTGGTCCCGTGCTTTATAACAGCAAACGGTGATTATTCTTCATGATTAAGGATTTGCATAACTATGCAAGTAGAAATATTTTTGTCATTATTCAGATTGATGTTTTACAAAGATTTAATCGTATTATTCATATATTTAGACCAGTATGCATGTATTAATATCTTTTAAAGCAATACATATTCTGAACAGATTCCAATTTTTAAAATATTTTTTATATTTAGTAATTTTGGATACAGGAATTATTCATGTCATGAAACAGATAAGACTGAAGTATTCTACAGTATTCTCTAACAGCGTTCTCAGATAATTGAGTTATTTGGGAAAGAAGGGGAAGCTTGCATTCCAGGTTTCCCCTGCAAGGTGAAATTGTCCCCCGAGGAGGTGGGGAAGAGGAGCCGAGGCCGGGGATGCTCCTGCGGGAGGATTTGGGGAGCGGCCGTTCCCGGCGCCGCCCGCAGGGGGCGGTGCGGGGTCACCGCCGGGCCGGGGATCGCTGCCTCGGTCTCCTCCGTCACCGTCCTGGGGCACTCCGGGCATGTCAAGGCGATATGAGAAGAGCTCTTTGTTGCTAACAAGTCCTAGTGTCACCACAAAGTGTAGTCGCCCCTGCCGGGAAAGGGGATGGGATGTACACACCTGGCTTCTGCTGGAGCTGTTAGAGAGCATCCAAATGAGAGAAACGGAGAGGGAGGGGCAGAGGAGGGGCAGGCACTGAGCTCTGGTCTGTGGGGACCAGGGACAGGACCCAGGGAATGGCCTGGACTTGTGTCAGGGCAGGTTTAGGTTGGATATTAGGGAAAGGTTCTTCCCCCAGAGGGTGGTCGGGCACTGCACAGGCTCCCCAGGGCAGTGGGCACAGCACCAAGAGCTCAAGGAGGGTTTGGATGACACTCTCAGGCTCATGGTGTGACTCTTGGGGATGGGTCTGTGCAGGGCTAAGTGTTGGACTCGATGATCTTTGTGGGTCCCTTCCAAGTCAGCATATTCTGTGAATCCCAGCTGGGGTGGGATGGGGCTGCCTTGTTGCTCCTGGAATGGGAGTTTGTCCCCTCTGGGGCTGGCACAGGCTCAGCTGGATGGCCGGTCCCTCCACGTTCATTGGCTGTGACACCCCTTCATCCCTGCACCTGCCTTTGCTGTGTTTGCCTTCAACTCTGCTTTACTTGGCTGAGTTGGCAGGTGTGTGCCACCAGTGCAAGGCAGATGCAGTTAACACGCAATTAATATACATTAGGGGCATGCTAATATATTTTCTGATACTGATAAAAGATTTTAACGTATCGGTAAAGTTATTGTTTATTGATAATTTCAGCTGCTTATCTAAGAAATCCTTAGCTAAAGAGGTTTTACGGCTTTTAACAAGCAACAGATTTGTTAGACAAATTTTAGAAGTCCTTTAAGGTGAGGTGAAGTGTGCACACAGGCCATGAGGAGTGATCTGGCCCTTTGATAAAGGGTGCACTTGTCAAACCCAGTAGATTTCTTTTATATGTTCTCCAAGTGAAGTGTTGACACAACAGTGTGGGAACGGTGCACAGTCAGCATCACCACAACACTGGGTCCTTTCATGCTGTGATGTAAGATTTTACCATGAGATGGTCTTTACTCATCGTCTAAGCATTATTCTGGTAGAGTAGATGAGGAAATGGTGGATTTCCAGCTGATTTCCATTTTTGTGAATGTTCCAAGAAATGTTCTTGAACTGTCATTGTAATGTTCCTGCCATCCTCTCCTTTGTATCCAAACTAATCTTTTTCCTGTCTTTCAAATGTTTTTGCTGATTACCAAGTCTGGATTAGGCAAGCATGTCTGCTGTCTGTCGGCACATCTACTGAAGATCTTTGCCGTGATCACTTTTTTGTTAGCTACACAAATTTGGTTATTTAACAATCTCACAACTATACTGCAAAGATAACTGACAAAAAATTAACAGATGGGAATGTAATTGTTGTTGTGAGGAAGCCTCACTTTCTCTCAACTATAGCTGTGTTGTCCCCATTGTACAGATGAGAAAGATGATACACAGAACAAAATTAATCTCTGATTTAATCCTTTTGCCTTCAGGAGCAATGAAGCCCACTGATGATACAGTATGCTGCTGCTTATTACTAGTTTAATTTCACTGAACTAGAAATAGAAACCTGGGGTGTTGCAGCATGTAATGATTAAGTTACATTAGCAGAAGGTGGTGAGCAAATAGGCAAGGACCTGAAGACATAAAGCCAGTGCTGTTAATCACTTCCAGAGACACTAGAATCAGCATATTAAAGCTGAAATAACATTTATAATTTCTTAAAGGTCAGTGCTTAAGATGATATGAAGGCACTCTGGCAGCATGACTAACAGCCATGGGCATGAGTGTAGAGCATCCCATAAGGAGGAAATACAGAGGGTTTCATCTGATGGCAATTGGAAGGTTCATAGAGGAGACACAAGCTCCATAGTCTTAAGACCTTTCTGAAGTAGGAAGAGTAAAATGAATAACACTTTCCTTTTACAGAAATAGAGGCCCCTTTTGCTGTCCTTCCCCCTGAATGCAAGCTCCCTCCATGTGGTCCCTAATGGATGACTGAATTATGGCTGACAGGGTTATATATGGCTCTAACAGTAACTTCCACTCGCACAGTTCAATATCTACTTTTTGTTTTGTTTAAGAAACTGAACGTGCATTTGAAAGCAATTTACATTAATACAGTATGTCTTCAGGCAAACATCATTCCCTGTTGCTGAGCTTTTAAACAGCCCAGCTATTGTTTGAAGTTAGTCACAGAAACAGCTGGGCTCTGTCTGGCATTGGGGGGTGTGAGTGTTACAAAATGGTAAAGCATTTTTGGACAGGTTTGGTTCAATCTGTTTTCACTTTGAATTGACACTTGACAATGAAGAATTTAGTTTCTTTCTCCTTTGGTAGTTGACTGAGTTACCTCTGTAAATGATTTTGTTTATTTTTCGCTTTGGAGGTTTTTTCCCGGATTGTCTATTGTTGGTTTTATCCCTGTCCTGTCCACATAACAACATTTGCAGCTAATGGGAGGAATGCAAAGGAGTGATATTGCTGATTGCTTTGATAAGGAAGAGCCTTGCTTTTATTACCAACTGATTAAATGGTAGGTAGCAGCTAATGGTCATTAAAATTAAGCCTTGGAACTGCCATCCTTTTTCTGGAAGAACTGTGTGCTGAGAGAATTAAGCTCTTCTCCCTTTAAGGCAAAAGTGATATTTTGTTTTTCTGTTATAGTCAGTCATCAGTTGTTTCACTGCAAAATGAAAGTTATAAAACTGTTCATAGTTGGTATTTTCCAATTCCATTTTAAATTTCTTGCTGTTTGAACTGAGTCATTTACCTCTTCATCATTTAGCATTACTGATTGTGAATTTAAATAGTTTAATTTCACATGGGCTGTACCCTCCTGGCCATGCCCTCTGACAAAACTTAGGCAGGGGTTTTACTTCAGTAAAAATTGTGTGATAATAAATGTCATAATAGTAATAAGGTAAGACTTTGCTCCATCTTTGCATAGGTGTAATTTTATAGTCGATTCAGTTGGTTCAGCAGGTTCATTCCAGTTGAATGCGAAGTGAGACAGAGGGTTTTGGGGCAAACTTCCAAAAATTGACACGAAACCAACAACGAAGAGAAGATGAGAATACCCAGCACTTTGAGTGCCAAAAGATTTATTTCTGCTTCTCTCGCAGTGCCTAAGGAATGCAGGAGTGTGTGGAGGTGCTGCCGGCTCCATCCTGCCAGGAGAACAGCCCGGGAGGGACCTGCTGTTCCTGCCGGGCTCCCCTCGCCTGGCAGATGCAGGCTGGCTGCAGGAGGTCACTGTGGGCAGCCAGGCTGCCCTAATGTGGGGTTTTCTCCTCCTCAGGAGCAGCTGATTGAGTCGAAACAATACTCTGCTTTCCCCATTTGATGATGAAGACTGACAGTTTGTAGGAGATGAGTCAAAGGTCACTGATGAGAAGATCCATCCAGATAATTGCTGTAATTGCACCCTGAGGATGCAGCTCCCGTCACAAAGCATCAGGCAGTGACTCTGTTGGTAAATATATACTTGGAAGTGAACTTCATCCTGTGCTTTAAATCAGGAAAGTTCCTTCATGAGATATAAATGGAGAAAGTTCTCTTGATTTTTTTTCTTAATCCGGCCATGTTTTCTCCTGTTGGCAGATGAATAGGAAATAGCCCCATTCTGAAACAGAGAAGTAATTGTGATTTAAACATAAAATTGCCATTTAGTGTTAAATCCTTTGATGAATACACAAGCTGTTGTTGCTTCACAACAAATATCAATAAGCAGCATGAATGAATGAATATACATAATTCATAATATTTAACTTGAAAGTGAATCCTTTTCTTACAGTGATTGATTCATTTTTTTATGTTTGTCCAGTAACTTCTTTACAACTCAATACAAAAAGCTTTTCTGATGGAGAGTGAACAGTAACAGACACAAGCAGCAGGCCTGCCACAAAATTAGCTCTTTATTCCACCCCTTCACAAGGCCCAGAAATCAACAATGCTAAAATATTAGGATGAGAATTCATAGTGGGGAATGAGAAGCAATGGAAGGATGTAAAATTTCTCAGATTATCAGTACTTGCTGTTCAATTAAACCTCAACTATTCTGACGTAAAACTCAAAATTAAGAGCCTTGTAACAGCTAGGTAGCGATTTTAGAAATTGAAGAGAGGAAGGTGAAACCATTTGGATTTCCTAGAAAACATAAGGAGTTTGAGGTTATTTATATGTCTCAAAATGCAATAAAATATAACTATAACTTTCAGAAGCATCAGTGGCTTGGTCTGTGCAGGGTTGGGTGGTGCTGTGGTGCCCAGTGGTGTTTCCAGGTGAACAAAATCTTGTGTGCTCCGGCCTGTTTGTGAGTGCACTGGGTGTGAAAGCAGCTACCCACTATTTAATGGGTGTAGGCAAAGCTGTTTCGTGTGATGTCCACTGAAATCATTGATCAAAGATTAATTTTCTATTTTCAGAATTCAGGCTGTTCTGTGGCTGTTTACAAAACCAGAAAAATTCCCTCTAAGATTTTGCGATAATGACATTCATGATCAAATCCTTATTTTTAGAAACTGAATTTTTTTTGCTTTTTAAGTGCTCTGACTTGAGGAAATATATCTTCCCTAAATACATGTGTACTCTTGCTTAATTAAGAAGTAATTTACGTAAGTCCTTGTGCTGCATGATATAGAGACCATTAGCAAGGAAGTGAGGAAGTGATGAAATTTGTTCCCTTCTAGCCCACGCTCCCTGGGACACTCATCTAGCCTGGGAATCAGCACAAACTGGGCACATAAGTATATTTATTTACATTTACCATGGTGCTTAGCTGTTAAGAATGTCCTTTTCTTTTGAATATGACTCAATTTTCTGTGACTGTGCATTTAGAAAGAAATTGTAAACAGTATTGATCATTGACAGCAGCCTGTTCTTTGCAGTGTAGATAAACTTTCTGTTCCAAGCTTATATTCACGCCTTACAAACGGTACAAAAATAATGACATCATTTCATGTTTCTTTGTAATGTTATGAAACCAAGCCAGTCTTATGCTTCTTACTGAGCAGAACTAAAATCCAAAAGCTTTGTGGTTGCATTGCTGATTGAAAACTGGGGAAATAAATAACACCATTATCAATCAGTCAGCCCTTGGCTCTTGGAGTTTAATTATATGAAGAATAAGAAACATCAAACAGAGGTTGTGCTCAGTAAGGAGTTGAAATGGCAGGAACTAACTCAAATATAAAAATTATGTTGTGGTTTTTTACCTCAAACAACTGTGTTTGAATGTTGTCTATACCACAGAATACTTCCTATTTTAATAGACTGTTTCTTTGCCCATGGGGGAATTTTTCTTCCATTTCTTTTTTTTTTTTTTAGCAGAGGTCCAAGGGATTGGAAGCAAAGTGTTTGTTTTTGAAAGAAGTTACAGTGTTCGTTTTCTGTCAAAACTACATAAAGGATTGTGATTCCCCAGCCATTAGTGAGGAGGTGAGTGAGCATCCAGCATTACACGTGATCCTGTTTATTAACAGACATTTTCATTCAGGCTCTGTGTGTCCTGTATCAGTTTTCTATGGTTACCAGAGGCTGACAGAATGAAGAAGTGCAGGGTAACCTGGTGTTGCTCTAAACAAAGGCTTGTTCCTCTCTGATACTCTCTGGGGCTGGTTTGCGTGTTGGGGCATGTTCCTTTATACCAACATTTAGACAAAGGCAGGGGGAGAATAACATTTTCTGGAAACTGCTTTGGTCTTTTTTAATCTGCTTTTATTTCCTCCTTCCTGGATTTTTCTGTACCAACTCCAAGCAAGTGTGATAGGGAAGACAAGTACCTGTCCCTAAACTACATACCAGTGTAGATACTATAATAATAAAACTTTGCTCTCCTGTTACAATTTATTCAGTCAAGTTTCTTTTATATTCAGTGAAATTGCTGAGACTTTCCAGGCTGATAAAGGCTGTGGTATCAGAGACATAGTGATTTACATCACATAACTCTCATGCAAGTATTAATATAAACTTGTCTTTACTGCTAAGAAATAAATAGGTAGTAACATAGTCATAAGAAAAATTGTGCCAACATAGATTAGTACATTTATAATTAAATGAGTACAAATTGTTTATAGGTTTCAGACTCCATTTAGTACAGTAGAATATGCATGCAATCTGTAAAATGAAATGATTCCCTGATTACTTTGGTTGAAATTCCTTTGAAATAACAAACATGTAGTTCAGAATAGAATTTTACTTTTTTTGTATTTGTTCAATAACAGTCTGATATTATGGTTGTCTTATTTATGCCTTTTGTCACTTATTCGTACCCACCATAGATCTTGATATTTATTTATGATTAATTTAGTTTCTTTAATTCAAATATGCTCTTGAAAGTCTCTCCAAAAGCTCCTGCTCGTGGGAAACTAACAGGCTTACACCAAACATATCTGTCACTACTAAAAGCTATTTGATAAGAGACTTGGGAAAAGATCTGCTTAAAATACAGCATAAGAGAACTGCAAAAACCAGAGTTCTTGAGACAACTGCTGCACAGGAGCTCTGGCAGCTATTTTTGCTGGGAGTGCTTTGAGTGGAAGACAAACATGGTCAAATTAGCTAAAATGCTGGAAGTTCAGTCAAGGATACTGCCTTAAATAGTTCACCCAGAAAGGACGAAGCTTTCTTAGGGCAGCCCCTTCAGAATTCCAATTGCAGTTAGAATTTTTAATAAATAAATATCAGATACAGTAATTTTTCTGTGATTTTGTTTTACAGCGGATCATTGGAATGTTCTGAGGTCAAATTCAGCCCTCCTAGCTATGAAATACTCACTAGCAACAATATATATCTGAGAGTAGACCTTGATTAATATTGTTGTTTTCCTATGCTAGGTTATATTTTTTTGCTATTCATGGCATAGGTCACATTGCTGGAGAAAAAAAGTATGATAACAAGATGTTAAAATTTAAAGGAAAATATGTTCATTATTGGCTTACTTTTACTGTGCAATGGTTTTTACTTCTTGCCAAATATCTGCTATTTGACCTTCTCTGGGCTATGATAATATTGACCTAAAGAGCACAGGAGATCATCTTTCAATGTAGGAATAAATTCAATATTTTCTCATAAATATTTTTCATAGAGCCATAGCATACCAGGTTGGAAAGGTCCTCAAGAATCATCTGGTCCAACCTTCCTAGGCAAAACAGTCTTGACAAGGTGGCCCAGCACCCTGTCCAGCTGAATTTTAAACGTGTCCAGCTTTGGGGAATCCATCACTTCCCTGGGGAGATTGTTCCAACGGCTAATTGTTCTCATTGTGAAAAATTTCCCTCTTGTGTCCAAGCAGAATCTCCCCAGCAGTAATTTGTACCCATTACCACTTGTCTTTTCCATGTGACTCCTTGTAAAAAGGGAGTTTCCATCTTCTTTGTAGCTACCCTTTAAATAGTGGAACATGGCAAGGAGGTCTCCCTAAGCCTTCTTTTCTCAAGGCTGAGCAAACCCAGTGCTTTCAGCCTTTCCTCACGTGGCAACTCCCCAGTTCTTTGATCATCTTTGTGGCCCTTCTCTGGACCCTCTTCAGCCTTTCCACATTTTTTTTGTATAGCAGGTACCAAAACTACTGAACAGTGTTCCAGGTGAGGCCTGACAAGTGCTGAATCGAGTGGGATAATAAGTTCTTTATCTCTGCTGGTGATGCCCCTGTGGATGCAGCCCAGCATCCTGTTGTCTCTCTGCCACAGCAGCTCACTGGTCACTCATACTGAGCTTGTTGGCCACCAGGACCACCTGGTCCTTTTCCACAGAGCAGCTCCCCAGTCAAATAGATCCAGGCCTTAATGCATCACTTTCTCAGTATCAGTAAAACTTAATTTTTTTGGGTCAAATTTGAGGGGAAAATCAGTATGCCTAATGTTAGGCATCCTTATTCTTCTCTTCTAGTGCTCTCTCAGGTGAAATGATCACCTACCAGCACACTGTCTGGCTCAAATACTCCATGCTGGCTTATCCCTGGTTCTCATGTATGTGTTTCCTTCTGTGCTACCATTACAACCCCCATATACATACCTGAGACTGCAAATATTCAGCCTTATCCTTGATCATTCCCCTTCTCTCATCTCAAATCCCTTCAGCTGCCACAAAAGCTTTATGGGAGTTCCAGTCTCTCCCAAAATGCCATATGTGTGGGTGTGACCCCCCCATCTGTTAATTAACATTTGCAGGCACAGACCAGTTTCTAATCATGTGGGTAGGTGGTGGCTATACTCAGCCCACTTGGATGAAAGATTAATTTCCAAGTGCAAAAAAGTAGAAGGAACTCAGTGGAACCTTCGTGGCGACCTCTTTGCCATCACAAGCCCCTTGCTGTGGTTTTGTGTTGGTCTCAGCAAAGGGTTAACTGTGCACAACCAGTCCCCTCACTGCCTCTGCTAAAGGAACATTAATTATAGAGAGCCCGAAGGATTCAGAGCTAAAAAGCCTAAAAAGGCTGAGTAGTATTTAAAACCAAGACAGTCAAATAACCGGTTGGATTTGATCTCTAATAAATTACTATGTTCTGATGGTAAAATTCAGCAAGAGTGTGACAGTCAGATGAGGAGGTTGGCAGCAAAAGTTTTAAAAATAAATAGTCTTAAATTGCAGGAAATTACAGCAAGCAGCTCCTTGGAGTTATTTTTCTGCGCGCATTGTGTGTCTGAGAAGGCAGGCAGCCTGCTGGCAAGCTTTTGACCTTTTGTGTGTGAAATAAAATATGCAGGTGCAATAGTGTGAATGCACAACGGGGGACAGTGACTTTCAGCTGTGGGTTTGAGTGCTGGGGGCCCTGCAGGGCTGCCAGGAGTGCTCCAGATTAGCTCCATTAAACTGGAGAGCAACACAGGGAGAGGCTGTGGCTGTAAAGAATTGCAGAATATGTGTGTTTCCTACAGATATTCTTGTATTCCATATCTGTAAATCAGCCGGTGGAAGACTTGTGTTAAATGATCTTGCTGAGAGCTGATCTGATTCTCGTGTTACTCTATTTGTGTTTCAGCCTGGAGTGACTCTTCTCAGGGCAGTTGAGTTTAGTTCAATGACACTGCTGCCACTGTGATCTCACTCCCAGTTCTTTTTCTGAAAGGAAATCCATACCTGCGTGGCAAGGGCTTCTTCCCAGTGTAACTATATTCCAAATTCCTAAACCTGCTAAGTAAATATGAATGAGAAGTGACCAATGTAAAGAAGGTGCTATAGGTAGAAAGGTGACAGTAGTATTGGGGATGTCAACACTGCAGTGGCTGGAGAAATATGTGCTCTCAGTTTTCCCTCTGCAACAGAAGGGACAAGAGTCCTGGATCTCCATGGACAAAAGGAGTTGCTCCACTGAGATATTCAGTGTTCACATAGACAAAACTGAAGAGTTCCAGTAATTCAGTTATCAGAGTTTAATGTTGTTGTTCCTCTTCCAGTGTTTGTCAGTTGCTCAGGCATGAAAAATCACCTGTTCCTACTGTGGGAAAACCCCCACGCTGTCCCAAATACTTCCCTGTCTCTATAAATCATGGAGGAACACATAAGAAACTTACATAGAGAATTAGGAATCCAAAGTTTTACGTACCGATAATTCACATTTAGAACCAATTTTTAGCTCCATGTTCTTATCAAAATATTGAAGTTAAAGGATTCGTTCTTGGAAGCTTAAATAACCTATATAGAGATATTTGTACTCCTGTCTAGGATTTACTACTAAAACCAGTTCTAACTATTATCTGCTGGTGGCACCATTACACCAGAAGAATTTATTATCCAAGTCTTAAATGAAAAACTTCCACAGATGACACCTTTTAATCTGATTTAATGGGAAAATTTATTTTTTTAATTTCTTCATAGTTTGATGTTAGTAAACCAAGCTATTTTGATGCCATGGGGCCTTTGTGGGTGACTTTTAAAGACATGAGCTTAATAAGGAACCTAGTGGTGATGTAACAGGGAAGGAAATTGGCTGGCAGTGTCACCTAAAGTGGGTGATCCTTTATGCGGTCACACCCTGGGTTTTTTCCTGCATCAGAAGTAATTCTAGATTGAGTTTTATTTCCCGCCTCACCTTTTTTTTATATATTTCAGAAATCTTGACAAAATAAATAAAAAACCAACTTAGAATGTGTTTCATCTTTTGGATGCTGAGGATTACTTTCTGACACTTGAGTTTTCTAACTGTAAGCAGGTAGGAACAAGGCCCTTAATCTTGTTTCTCTGCTCTAAATTTTGACACGGGTTTGGTTTCTCATATGATTTGCTGATAAAAGCCTTCCCAGCAGCTCTTCATTTGCTAGAGAATGGCTGAACACAGCCATTAGATTTTTGTCTGTGGGGTAACCACACAGACAAAACCATTTGCTTTTGTTAGAGGACAAAATGCACCTGATGGTGTTTTCTTCCCAAGCTCATACTTGAAAAATCTACAGATTAAAAACAAGACCCTATTTTTGAAACATATCATGGTGTTTGCATGGTCAGAGAGGTGCAGGGGGGGTTGTTTTGGTTTGTTTTTTGTGTGATGAACACTGAACATTCACAATCTCTGAATACACTTCTATGCACTCTATAGATGATAGTTGCATATATGTGTATGTGACGCCTGTACCATCCCTTCCTGCTGCCTGAAGTTTAATTTTTGAGGATTACTGCCATTGCCCTGCTGTTAATGTTAGTGTGGGCTCAGGAGGTGCCAGCAGTGCTGATCAGAGCACAGAGCAGGTATTCCAGGTAGATTCATGTTGTGTTTACCTCACTTGAAATGCTCCTCTCTCCAGGTTTGCTGTTGGCCACTGCTGGGAGAAGGTTGGTGTGTTTGGTGGCTTCTCCTCCCGCCGATGAATAGCAGCAGTTGGTAGCTCAATATTTTCTGTGCACTTTTTCACAGAAATAGATTGCAGAAGGTGTTTTGGATGTGCATTTTGCACATGTTTAGTAGTTGCTAGGCTTCCTGAATCTCACTCAGCATTCCCTTTCCAACTTGGACAAAAATTTTGAGGTGTGAGAATGTCTGATTTTATATTTTTCTATTTTATTTATTTCACTGATCTTGTCCTAATCCTTCATGAAATTTCCTAGACTGTTTCATTATTGATATGTATTCATACATAACTGTGTGGGCCATTTATATACCACAGAACATTGTGCAGTTTGACTTCTCCTGTGGCTCAGAGGCAGTCACTTCCAACACAGAGTGCTATTTCTCCACACAGGTTTCTTCTAAATTTAATTTTTAGCTTGAAGTTATGAAGGTTGAAATTTTTTAGTAGTTACCTAAATTAATCTTTTTCCTCCCTGAAGACACAAACACTTCTTAATTAAATACATAATGGATTCTATTAATTCTGTTTCTTACAAGGAACTGATTGCTGCAGTCTTCTTCCTTTACTCAAAAATAGAAGAATCACACAACATCTCAGTCCATTATGAATGTCCTTATCCATGGCCCATGATCCTGTATGTCAGGATTAAATAAGAGAGAAAATTATTCAGTTTATAAATCCTCTCATAAAACCTGGTACTTTTCTTTTTCTCCCAATTTTAGAAAACTCAGATTCACTCCGTGTTGCTCTCTCCTTCTCATGGTTAATGTTGCTTTATATCTGGGCAGAAGTAATTTGTGCAAGACACATTGCTTATAGGACAGTGCCTAAAAATACTTCAAAAGGTCATTGCACATCAGACAGAAGGCAGCACTTGTTCCAGCCACTTGCACTGAGAACGACAGGTCTTTGTTAATATTAATTGTGCATATTTTAGACAGTGTATGCTTTAAAAATACATTGCACAAACACGCAGCGATGAGCATTTTGTGAGCCCTGGGACTGGATAACCGAGGTCAGTTCTTCACTGATGATTCGAGCAATAAATGTTTGCTGTTCTTATTAGCTCTGAGGTTTGTGAATTAGAGCCATATTGTGCATCTGCTTCCAGGAAAGTGGGTATATTTTCACGCTCGCCACTTCCAAAAATACGAGCAAAATTAAAAATAGTAAGAGAGATGTATAAAGTACCAAGAGGATTCAGAGCTAATCACTTGCACAAACATTCACCATGATTGTGCTTATAATAGTAATGATGTACACAGAACATGGGAAAAAATCTGCTGGGAGAGCAAGGCCAGATTGAGTAAAGATTGAGTAAAACTGAAAAGTAGCTCTTAACATGTAACATACACACAGAATCATCTTTTCTGACATCCCTTCTTGTGAGTCCAGGCAAAATCAAAAGACATGATTCTCTCTTCAGGTGGACATTATCCAGGAATGATGCTTTTACTAAAAAACCCTTTGAGACTTTATATGTCTCCAGAGGAAAGGCTGTAGGGACATCAAACAAAGAAACCCTGACACCTGGACACCATTCCCATCAAGGCCACCTCACTCAAGCTCACTCAGTTTGTTCTGTAATTTATCTTTAATAAGAAAATGTTGAAAATATCTGAATCTGGCTGTGCATCAAAGGCACTGAAGCTGTGCAGGTACATCATTGTTTATAATGTGACAGTGTTGCGTGGCAATTGACAACCCAAATTTATGTTGCTATTGACTGTGGCCTTTTTTTTTTGAAAACTAGTGCATAAATTTGTTTATAATGGTAATTATTAACACAGGTTTAGAAGCAAAAAAGAATGCTGGAAGAATGAAGTGTGGTGAAAGCAACAGCATCACAAGTTTGGAAGGTGACGCTGTGTAGGTAAAACCATTTCAGAACCTCTTCAAATGTAAAGTTTGTGAAGATAAGCATTAATTCTCTTTTGGAAGAAAGAATGAGGTAGAACAGATCGGGTAGTTGCCAAGAAAATGGTTTGAAAGAAAGTAATGTGCACATGTTGACATTTCCTGCTTTTACATAATTTTTCTTAAAAACAACTTACGAAATAGCCTTCAGTGGAATAATTGTGTTCATTAGTGGGGTAGGAAGACAAGCATTTCCAGCATCTCAGAAAGGCAGTCTTGCACTGTACCTCTCTTCTGTTGCATTTGACCACCCCAACACATGCCTTTATTTTGTTTTTGAGAAAGCAGGATGCCGTGACATGAACAAAAACTGAGCAGCATCTTTTACTGGCCGTGTGTTCCACCTGAGGGGTTAAATGTGAGGAGAACTTTGTCCACCTTCCCATGAATGCCCACTTGAGGTAGAAAATCATGAGCTCTGACTGCCCAGGGCACAGGTTTCATTTCTCTCTTCCTCTGAGCACAATTACAATTTATTGGCTCATCCTCCACTCTCCCTCCCTGAGAATCAAATCCACGAAGCAGGTTTTGGAGGGGAGGGTGTTGGTGGGTTGAAGCCCAAGGAATATCTTCCTGCCTGGTCCCTCCATGCAGTCCCTGCCCTGTGTGCTGGACGTCTTCTACCTCTCTGCTCCCGGGAGATTCCCTGGATTTTCCCTGTGAGAACCCAGTTTTCCTCCCTGATCACACATACACCCCACCCCACCTCAAGCATCCTGTAGCTCTGCAAAACACGTTCTGCTGCCTTGTTTTCAAGTACCATTTGAACATATGTTGTGTGTGGAGATGCTGATGGACAGCAACATCTGCTGCTCCCAGCCAGCGCCTACACTCTTATTTGGACTGTAATTACCTCGTCGGCTGCGAGCTGTGCCCTGTGTTTGCCCACTATCTGTTCCTGTCAGGTCTCTGTCTTCCACAAACTGCCCATTATGTAGCGATGATAATTAAATCTCCCCTCTGCCAGGCAGGTCTGAGCAGCGCACGGAGGGCCCTCCTTGTCCGTGCAGCTGCCAAAGAAGCTGCAGTTTGTAATGATGCCGTAATCACCTGCCGGCCCCACAATGCCCGGCACCACCTATTTGTTTCCAACAAGCTTTTTTAGCAGCTGTCAGATGCTAATGGCTTTCAGCTGCTGACAACCTGTGCCCCGCGCAAAGCCGGGGACGTGTCATGGAAGCCTGCATAAATATTCATGTGGGACTAACAAAACCAAAAGTGCAAGTGTGGTTATCAGAGCTCCTGTGTGAATATAGTGTAGCTGGCCCTGTTGTGGTGGTTTTAGTGTGATGAACGCAGGGTAAATGTTTGAAAGTAATGTTGTGCTTTTTACACTCGTGAGAAAAAAAGTACCAAAGGTAGTGGGATTGCAGGGGCACGTGGGTAAGAGCGGGATTCGTGCCCTGCATGATGCAGTTCTAGATGGGGCATTGCTGTCTGTCGTGGGTGATGTGCTGAAAATTGCTACTGAAAGAAAGGAGTTGCTGTGTTTGCTCACATGTCTCTTCTGAACCTGCCTATGAAGATTTGGAAGTTTCTCACCGGGTCTGTTCTAGATACTGAAGGAACACAAAACCCCACAGATTGAGCTCAGTGCTTTAGTTTTAAAAATAATTAAGTAATTCCGAGACTAAGAATGTATCTGATTTGGTCAAAACTTGATAATTTCCCACCTTTCGGCACCCTGAAGCCTCAAAGCTTTGACATCAGAATAGAAACATTGTGAGTCAGTTTTTTTAGACAGACTGTTTTACAAATTAATGTTGTCAATGTGTCTGCATGGGATTATTTTTAAAAATATTTTGTTGGTAACATGCTTTTACTTTTCTCAGCAGTTTCTGGATAGCTCTGCTGAGAGGAGATGTTCAGATTAAAGTGCAAGATGGAGATGATGAAGATTCTGTGACAACAGTCGGGGACAAGGATGAGAGTCCTCTTGAAACTCTTCCTTTGGAGGTCCCTGTAAGTTATGTCAGAGGCCAGTGAGACCTATTTGCTCACATTTCTCTGCAATATCAGTAATTTGCAGTAACATCCCAAATGTGAAAAGTGTTTTTAATTGGTCTTCTGTAAAAGAAATTGACTTTGGGGAGACTAGTAAGGTGTCTTTATATATCCCTTACTTCTTCTGCCCGGAATGAAGTTTACCATTAAATTCCCTGAAAGGTTGCTGTTTTAGGATTGCATAAAAAGTGGAGAGCTGGGCAGAGGTTAAAGGATCAATCCTGCAAACTGTTGAAATGCAACTGATTCTACTTATGAGAGCTTCAGTGGGAAAAATTCCCACTGTGATTTGACTGTGGTCTGATTCTCATTTGCACTGACTCTCCTATATCCTGCTAGTAATGGGTAAGATTCAATCTTGAGGGAGGATGTCCATATAAGAAATGGTTTTTGGGTATGTGGAAACAAGACAGACTCCATTAAGGCATTCTCTTACCTTCATCTAAATCTGAAAATAATCATAAATTGGTGATGGTACCTTAATTACCTTGAATAATTATTCATATAGTTTGTGTGTGTGTATTTGTGTGGGGAAGAAGTCTTGTGAAAATGAAGTTAATTCAGTGTCTCAGATAAAGAAGGATATTTGTTAGAAATTGTTGTCATAATAGTTACACAACAGGATTCAAATATTCTTTAACTTAGTATGAATAAAATATTAAAAGATACAGGTGTTGTTCATGAAACATCAAAGAGTTTTCCACTGCCACTGTGTTTTATTAAAATGAAAAGAAGAAGAGAAAAGAAAAAAACCAAAGCCCTGTGCTAATCCTTTCCTTTGTTGCTTAAGGGACGTTTCAGTATAAAGTAGCAATTTCCATATCATTTGAATAGCAGTTGCAACCCATTGATGTTTAAAGTAAAATGTGCAACTACTGTAATCAGCAAAACAGATGCAAATGTGTTGTCTGTCTCCCAAGTGTAGCTCCCTGCTTGCTGTCTCCGTTAGATTTGGAGTGGAAAACATGATCAGATAATGAAAAACATGGAAGCTATTCTTTTATCTCTTTCATAGCAGTGGTTTGTTCAAAAGCAAGTTGGCTGGATGCAGCACTGAGTGAGAGTCCTGCAGCAGCACCCCCAGCCCGCTGCTCCGGAGCTGCAGGAGATGCCGCGGTGCTTTGGAGGTGGGAAAGGGACCCCCCACCCTCTTCACTAACCCTGCCCCTGGGGGCAGAAATGGCCTTTTGGCTCTGTTTAAGCCCAGTGGCATCCCAGTGTAAGTCTCTACACATTTTTGTAAGTAAGCAATAACAAAAATAAAATGACATTTAGCATTTAGATCCCAGACCGGTGGTTTTGGTTGTGCCGGGTACAGTGTAGCAGGCTAGATAAAACCCTGCTGAGCTCCCTGAGTCCTGCCATCCCAGGCTTTAGGTGGCTGGAACTGTTCCTCAGAGGGCTTTTAAACTCTAAAAATAACCTGTAATGGTATGAGGAAAGAGTTTACTTTATCCTTCACATTTCCAAATTTAACAATGAACACATGTCGATGGTGCCTTTCTGTGCTTGGTGTATCTGAGCTGCTGGCACAAGAACTAGAGCCAGCAAGGGATTTCCATCAGAATGACTTCTGAGTGAAGCTGCCCTTCTTGGAAAAGGGAAACCTTCTCAGCAAAAGGCTTGATGAAGCCTCCCAAACAGGTTGTTGATGTGATGAGAAACCTGTTTTGCTTCCTTGAGAGCACTTTCCTGGAAAAAGACTCATTTGTGATTTTTTTTTTAAATTAGTATTTTTCCTAATCAGGAGACATCTTACGGAAAAGGATTTCCATCTTGTGGTCAGCTGTGGTAATAAAACACTCCTGCTGGACTTTTTTTTTACAGCAAAACAAAATGGTTTTAAAAAAAAAATAATGGAAATCTCCTGTAGTTCCTTGTGAAGGTAAATGCTGGAGACCTCACAAAGTCTGTTTGCATTTGCACAGAAGGTAAAACTGTTTTAGGATTAGCCCCCTTCAGAAGGTCATCTTTGGAACTAAAAAGTATTAGAAAAGGTATAATGCAAGCTATTCATGACAGAATATTCAATTTTGACAGATTATGCAGCATGTGTGCCTCAGGAGCCACACACAGGAGCCCAGACAGAATTACTTGTAACCTTAGTGGATGAGAGGCAATTACTCCTGAACTCCTGGGAAAACTTCTATCCAGAGCCAAATATTGTTGCTTGGATTGTTTGCTATTCCAGGATGACTCTTAGGCTCAGTACAACGTCATCATAACTTCATGCAGATATTTGTTGTTCAGGACAAGTTTTGAAACCCATGCTCTAATCTCGAAATAGTAAAATGCTGCAGGGTTAAGTGGTGGAGTTCACTGGAAAATCTGCCCACTTCAGTGGGAAAGATTTTTTAATATATTAAAAACAAAACAGATTTGGAAAGGTCATTTTAAATACTAAGAACTGTGACTGAAGGGCAGGGCTGTGTGCTGCAGAAGTTTTGGCATTCAGGATCTTGTGTAGGTGCTCTGTAAATGACCCCTCTTGTACAAACCCACAAGGACAGGTGGGGCTGTTAAAAGGAATAATTAAATTCTTGTATTTAATTATCTTTCTTGTCCAGTTGTGCACTGAGATGCCCCCACTGATTGCACTGATTCTGACTTCAGCAAGAGCTGGACCAGCCCTGAATATTTATAAGGAGAGTTAAATAAGATCTCAGATCAAATTCTTAGAGATACATGTAAGAACTTTGTGAGTCTTTTTTATTTTGGGGGCTTGTAACTAAAGGAGATGTTCAGTGTGTTCCTTAGTGGGTGCCAAAAAGCTTATTTTCAGAAGTGTCTGAATCTCAAGGAAAGTCAATGACTGCTATATTTAATCTGAAGTCTATGCAACTGCTGTTGAAATCAAGCTATGTGCTTTTTGTAATAATAATACGAAAAAATAGAGCATTTATATGAAAAGTCAGGAACCATGCATATAACTTACATGCCAGGGTAATGTAGATTTCAAAAAAACAGTTCAACAACGTGTCTGAAGTTGTGCTGCAAATATTACTTTAAGGAAAGTAGAAATTAAGAAAATATTTGTGAACTCTTTGCAGTATTTGGTAAATAGTTTCCAGAAAAAAACTGACATCTGAAGTTTGTACACAGGCCTTGTTCTGTTGGTAACTACAGGCAGTGGGAGTTTTTGCCATGGTCTCTACTGAAACGGGATCCAATTCTTTTTTTTTTTCTTCTTATGTGGAGATATAAATCTTAGACCTTAATTACACTTAAGAAGGAAAATACTTTGTCTTTTTATGTTAAAAAAAAAGTCATCTAACTATTATAAAGCATTAAAAATTACTTGAGAAAAGGCTTCCTTATATCAAACAAATCTCTCATTTTGCTTTTAGGCCTTCCTGGAGGGTGCTGTGTTTATACTATTTACTTTAAGTGTGAGAACTTTATGTCAGATCAAACCATTAGCAACTCTTCGGGCAGCAAATGGCAAAACACAGCTCGGGGACCCTCTGGAGAAATGCAGTTTCCACACTTCCACATTTCACCACAGGGTGCAAGTGGTGAGGAGAAATCAGGGAGGAGAGAGGCAGATAACTCAGCACCGAGGGGAGCAGCTGAGCCCTCCCAGGGTGGCTGTTGGGCAGCCCTGGGAATGCTGTGCTGGGCTCCTGGAGCATCCTTGGCCACCCCAGAAACGATGTGTGATGCACCCAGCAGAATTCTGGCTCAGTCTCCAGGGTCTCCTTCCAAGTTTGGACTATTCTGTGAATTGCAATATGTACATGGATGGGCATTTCTTCTTGCAAAGTTTTGGGAGCTCAGGCATTGTCCCTTGCCAGTGATAAAGCCGGATTGAAGGGCTTTGAGCTTGCTGGTGAAGATGCTGGTTGAGAGATGAACAACTTCTTTCTTAAATTTACTGGATTGTTTCCTTTCTCTGGACTACTGACTAATTACATCCTTTGAAAAATGTTTCATTTATCTAGTTCTTTGGGCCCAGTGCACTGTGTGTCAGTGAAGAAGTGTTTTATTTGTATTAAATTGCACTGGCAAACATCCCTTTTCTAGTGTGGAGCTGAGGTTTGTGCACACGCTTGTGTTTTCATTTCATATATAAGCTCTCGTGTCATCCTGACAAGGGTGGGTGGGCACCATCCTCCCTGCTTCTGCTGTTTCTAGCCTTGGAATAGACTATTTTGTGCAAGTTTTGGTTCCCACATCCTCAGCTCTTCAAACTGTGAGGCAGAAAGTAAGTATGAGTGTTTTGGAGAGAGCTGGCTGACCAAATGGCCCGTTGTTTTTTTCCTTTTATTGCCAGTTGCTAAGAAATGTGTGAAGGAAGCTGTCAAGCACATTTTATGGGATTACTTTCCATATAAATGGCTGCCAGGATCACCGAAGTGTGGCCTCAGAGGAGAGAGGTAGCAGCTCCCAAGGTCAGGAACAGCAGGGAGGTGTCCTGAGCAGGGACTGGCAGTGACTTTCAAATAGACAGGAAGACACTCCTGATGTGGCTCCCCTGGGCATGGTCTGTGCCAGGACACATCATGGAGAGTTTTTCTTGCCTTAGAAGGGGCTGTTCTGGCTGCTCTGTTTGGTTCTCCTTGGAAGTGGGAAGTCCCATGTTTTGCAATGCCAGCACACAGTGGAAATGAGGAGTCTGGATAAGGGATGGAGTTCACGGTGCCTGAGAGCAGAGCTTTCATCCATCTGAAACTTTGGTAGTTTCTATGTCCAAAATATTGTGATTTTTTTCCCATTGATTCTCATTCTTCTGCAGTCCCTTATCCATGGGCAAGCACTGTGGCACCAGGCTGCAGCTTTCCACAGCAGCATCACTAGTTTATTAGCTTGTGGCCTTAGGCAAACCTGAAATCATTAACAGCCCATTTGTTGGGCTAATGACTCTTTTTTACTAGATGTATAATTTAATATATGGTTACTTTCGTGCCTAATTATGCTCTTCAAAGCTTCTTTTGAAGGAATTTATTTTTCTGCATGTGTGTATTGAGAGGGTTGGGAGCTGGCTGGCTTTTCTTGCATGCTGCCCTGTATTAAAATCTAGATAGTTTATGTAAGAAGATTTTAATTTAGATATGGGAATTTCCCCCATTGCTCATTCTTTCAATATTTTTATCTTTGAGTGCTTGAAAAATAAATAGTGGTGAATTACCAACAGGTTTTAAATGGCATCATTTCATGTCCTATTGTAGCTTGGTACATTGTTTTGGACAAGACGTAAACCCAAAGTCCTGATCAATAGGGCCATTGTGGCAGCAGCTTCCAAATGAATGTGAGCCTTGATCTCAGTGTCCTGGCCGTGTTCCAGCCTGGTTCACATTTTACTCAACGGCAAGTCCCACTTCTGTTCCCGTTAACCTCAGTGGGAACAGAGGCAGACCACTGTAAAGTGCTGCTAATCCCACGTGCCATTTGCATGCAGCGCTTGTAAAGCATTCTGGGATCAGTTTGGAAAAAAAAAGGCTATGCATGTAAGATGTTTTTCATTGGCATCCCAAATCCAGTGCCATATCAGTGAAAGCAGGTTATGACTTTGTCCATCGGGATAATTTTTTTTATTTTTTTTTTTTTGAGCTAGGCAGCTGATTGGGAAGGATAATAAAGATGAATTTGATTTTCTTTCTGTGAGCTCTAGTGTCCCCTTCATGGAGATTAAAAATTTCCCGGTGCTGTTTTCAGCTCCACAGAGCAAGCAAAAGCTAATCTCCTGCTTGGATTTCCTCACACCATTGCGATCCACTAATAGGATCGCCATACAGTTTTGACTTAACAGGCACTGGGAGAGGATAATCCTGTTTATTCGGTCATCCAAAACACTGATGATCTGAGATAATCAGTGGGCTGAGAGCAGGGGAGGAGGAGGAGGTTTGCTTTGCTGTGTGGTTTGTCTGGTCAGACGCTTCGTGCCAGGGAATGGCTCAATCTCATTACTGCAGCCAGAGCATGGGAGGGTACCAAAAACCTCCTCCCAACACCAGCCCTGGAGAGCCAGCCTGATAAAACAACAGCCTTAGCAGTGTCTGGCCCAGATGTTTTGCTCAACAGTTTTAAATTGTTTTTTCTGTGACTGATTTAATATAGAAATACTCAGACAAGTGTCCCAGCGGCCACGTGAGGCACTTTGTACAAAACACTTTGGCTACCAGGTGGCAGAGGCTGGGAGTCAATGGATCAGCTCCCAGTACTCACTCACATTTGGAACCTTACACAAAGCCAGTCCTTGGATCCAAGCTTGCTAAAAGTAAAACCAGTTCCATATTTGCCAGACATGAGACACTGCTTTGAATATTTGTGAGTGGCCACTGGATCTCTGGGAATGTAGGAGCACGTGCTGCAAAGCCCTTTCCAAGAAATATAATCTGTAAGAAACTTTCCCCAGTGATTTAGAGATATGCCTTGAAACTGGGCTGTACAGAATCTGTTGAGAGGGCATGTTAGTGAGCTTTCTAATTACTTTCTTTTTTTTTGCTCTTGTAATCACTAAAACTTTCACACTTGGTATTATATCCCATTAGGTTATTGCCTCAGGTTTCTGTGAAAGGCCCCATCTCCAATTTGATCTCAGTCAAAGTGCATTTTGTAGATAGACTGACTTTGAAGCCTCATTTTATGATCTCTGAGCTGTCATAGTCCAGATGACAGGTTTATAGTTTGGAAAGCCAGTAGCAATAGCTGAGCTCACTAGTCTTTATAAGTAATGCTCTGTCACTAGGTGCAGCTCCTCACCATGGTGACACTGCAAATATTGAACACAAAATGATTCATGGGACCCAATACAGTGCTTACTTTAATTAATATTTTACAAGATAACTAGCTTTGTTTAACTTTCCAAATAGGAGTGGAGCGGGGAGATCCAGAGGACAGAATGTTGCTATGTAAAATTTATGGGCACTCGTATTTGTGTGCTTGTTTTTAAAATTAAATTAAGAAAATATTATTTGTTTTCTTCTCTCTCTGCTGGGTCCTGCAAGGGTCTGGGGGATTTTCTGTGTGTCAGTGTTAAATGATGAGCTCTGAAAAGCAATGTTCTTGCTCTCCTGCCTTCCTCCCTCCCTCCCTTTGTATTCCCATGCAGTCAGTGTTGCAGGGCTGTGTCCTTCCTGCGAGTGCTTTGGGATACTGTGTGCAGAGAGCACAGTGCTGGACATGCACAGCATCACTGACTCTGCTCTAGGTGACCACTGGTGCATCCTGACCATCAGACCCCTCAGACCTGAGGTTTAGCCATGTTTCCCTGAAGAAATTACATATTTTGGGTAAGTAACGCCGGATTCTTTGCTAAGGTTGGAAGGAAGTAAAGGAGTATGGCAGTTTCAGACCTTTGGGACAATACAGGAAATTAATAATTAGGAAATTAGCCACAGTGGAATGCTATGATGAGCTTATTCCAAATTTCCATGCACCTTAACTGGAATTCATTGCACCTAAAGATCAATCTGTAGACCAGAAAAAGAGTTTTACTTGACAGAGGATACATCAGCCCATCTATTTAGGTGGTGGTCACACCATCCTTAGAAGTGGTCAAATCCAGGGTCTTTCCCTTTAGATATGCCCTAACAATCTGAGAGATCAGTTCACATTCACAGCCACGACCTCTCACAGCAATGTCACAATGACCAACATGGGGGAGGCTTGTGAATACCAACCACTTAAGAAAAACTGTTTCTCAGTGCTGAGGTTTATCTGTAAATTTCCCTACTACGACTAAGATTTCCTTTTGTAATTTTTAGAACTGTAACTGTAAATAAGCAAACATTATTAGATCTTTTAAACTCGTGAGCATTCTTCTACAAGCAGGAAAAAAAGTGGCCCATCATTACTCCTGTTTGTCACAGGGCTCCAAGAAATGCCCATTAGTGTGTGTCCAACCCCTTTATATAAAACTGAGAGCGATGAAGTCACTGACGGCGCTTTTATTTGTCTGTATTGAGTCCTGAATAGATGGCAGAGAAAAAAATCCTGCATTAATAAAAGAATAAATTCCTCTTCACGTTAACATAAAATACTTCTAGAATGATGAAAAGATTTGGGTTCACTCCAGTGTGGTTTTCCCCGTGTGGTTGGTTTTTGCATTTCTTTCAACTTGCTCTTTGTAATCCATTTCCAGTTGGGCTTTTTTATTTTCCAAGTCTGACATATAGCATGATGTTACAAATTCTGGCCTGTGACAGCTTGAGGAATATTTATTTGTTTAGGCAAAATATCTTTCCTTCCAAGTCTATTTTAAATGCCATAGAAATGTTTTCTTACTCCTTTTGTTTGTCGTGTTTGGTTATTAGAAACCTCTGCTCAAGGTCACCAGTGACACAACCATCCTTTGCAGGAGGCATTTCCAGGGGTTTTGTGTGGATGGCTTCAGGAAATCATGAGGGGATGATAGGGAGGAGAGGAAGATGGAGGGTTAAGAACTTTTTCTAGAGTATTTGAAAGCTTTCTTTTTCTTTGCAACATGTAGTAGAAGAAGTAACCACGAGGCAGGAGTTGAAAGCTGAAGCTGTGCAACACAAGCCTGGCCCAGTCTGATGTCAGGGGACAACCTTTGGTGAGCTTTGTTTCTTTCTCTGTCCTCACAGTTGGGAATATGACATGATTTAAAACTGCTGTAGCATTAACTGCCCCGTTACACACAGCAGAAAGCTGAGGGACCGACCTCATCTGCTAGGACAAGTGTTTTAATGCTGTCCAAAGTTCAAATCAATCAAAAGGTCAAGCTTGTTTAAGGCAGTGAGTGATAAGGGGGGGGGGATGTCTCGGGAAGCTCATTCCTAGTTGTTGGATTTAAGCCAGCCTGGCTGCAGGAAAATCTCCAAATAGCAAGAACCCTGGAGAACAGTGACAGCTGGGAAACTGTGGGCTGAACCTCCCCTTGCTGGAGCCAGAGAATTCCCATCAAATGCAACAGAAGAAGAATAGACCCTGGTGAATAGGGAGGGATGGGAGGGAAGAGGGAACTCACACCTTGCTCAGTTGAGACTGGACTTTTTTCCCACACCATCAAAGGCAGAGTTTTGCCCTCTCAGTGTTTTCTTCTGTGCAAGGATAACATGGAAAACTTTCTGTGGAAAACTCTCCTTCTGGTTCTGTGAGGGGCTGCTCAACATTTTGGAAAACTCCTTCCATAGTTTGTAATGGCTGCTTTTTCAAGGGTCTAGTGGCTTTATTTAAAACAAACCAAAATAAATTTAAAAAAAGACAAGAGGGGCTGAGGACTTCTTAGAGTATGTTCCTGCCATTTGAGTTGTATGATGGGGGGCATTAGTGGGGAGCTCATTAGCCCCTGTGGCACATGGCCATGCTTTCATAAGCTTGCAAGACAGGATTTTTTATATACTTTTTTGTGTGTGCGTGTCAAAGAAAGCATTCTGCAAGGGCCAACTACAGAAAAAAATCCCTGGTCTTTTTGGCAGAATTCCCTGGTACTTATACAGCCAGGATTTTCTGTGCTCCAGCTCTGGTGTGTGACCCATGCTCTCAACACATCCAGGACCAAATGAGGATCTTTTGACTCAGGGCTGAATCTGACCGTTTTTCTTCTATGGAAAAGATGTAAATAATTCTAGGGACGGGTGAAGAAAGGTGATATTTGGGATAAGGAAAGGTGGCCCAGGCTGCTGGCCTGGCCCTAAGAGGAAGGATGGGTTGAGGACCAAGCCATAGACCTGTATCACAGGACCACCATTGCTTAGAGATCTGATGGGAAGCAGCAGAAAGACCCCCAGACCTGGAGGGAGGCTACACAGCAGCTTGGGGGCTGTGCTGGTGGATGAACAGCCCCTCATTTGTGTTACCACATTGCTCATATCCAGCTGAAAGTAAATGGTGACTGAAAGCACCATGGTTCCCTCTGTGCTCTGTTCTGCAGGAGCACTAACACAGTGCAGGCAGAGAGGGTGTTTTGGATATCCTGGGCCTGTTGCTGTTGGTGTTGGTCTTCTCAGCAGTGAGCAATACAGTGGCTACAGGTTTCCAATCCAGTGGCCACTGCACACCCCAAAAGAATTGGCATGGAATTAAGAAATAGAGCGTGTCCCTTGGGAAGGCAGGAGGCATCATAAGCCTGGGATGCAGCTGAAGAACTGGCAAAAGTTCCCTCAGTCCAGCTCCAGACCACTCAGCCCACGAGGGCACCTGCCTATCTGGTCCCTCCAGCCACCAGGTCAGGTCTGTGCTGCTTTCACTCACCTGCAACTTCACCATTGGCAGAACCAGCAACACTGCAACAGAGAATGTGGATTTTTCTGAGCTCTGATTCATGACACCAGATGTGCCTGTGCTTTTTTTCAAGCTCATTTGAATGTATGCAATGGACATCTAGCTTTGAAAAATCATCAGTTGCCAGATGTCTTTTAAATTGTCTACCTTGCAAAATCGTCAGTTACCAGATGTCTTTTAAATTGTAAACCTCTGTAGTCAGAGGTTAAAACTGTGTCAAAACAGGCACTGATAAGAATTCATATTACATTTAAAATGTACTATGATTTCCTCCAGCTCTTTCCCCTGAGAAGTTCTTGGATGGAAATTTTATGGCTCACGAAAGATTTGCCACCCGCCCATCGCTATAGATTCAGTGATAAATGCTTTTAATAATTAACAGTGGCAGGGGGCCTCTGTCTCATGGATCTCTCACCTCTCAGACAGCAGAAATAAGGCCTGTTGAACAGGAAGAGTCATGGGGGCTGCACAGTGGTGGAGGGTTCCTGCAGCTGTACAGTTTGGGTCCCGGTGCAGATCTTCTACGACTGGAGTTATTTGTGAGCAGGATTTTGTCCTGTGCCAAGTTTGGAGCTCAAGGCAGCCAGAGGAGCAGGGAGGCTTGAAGAGTTCCTAAGGTAAAAGAGGTCTGGGGGCAGTTTGGGGCTGGAAAGAGGCTGTGCAAGTCACAAGGACAAACAGGTTAGGCTGTGAGTTTCCTTCTTAATCCGACTCTCCAGGGTCTCATCCAGCCTCTGTGCTGGCTGCCAAAAGCTCATACTGAGCGGCTATTTTGGGATACAGCAACACCAAGTGTTACTTCAGAGATGTTTGGAGAGAGATTTAATAAAATCAACTAATAAGGTTTGACGTGCTGAAGATTAGAAAGAGCCATTCCGAGCATCTGTGCTGACCTCGGGGGTGGGAGGCTCAGGGGAGTCATGTGTGTCCTGGGCATGGATGCCCTTCTGGGGTGGCTGGTGGGACAGGGCTGCAAACTGCCTTGGGCTGTCAGCTTCTGCTTTTGTTTTGATGATTTAGGTTGGGGTTTTTTTGCCTTTTTTATCATAGAACCAGCCCAGAATAGAATCACGAGATTGGTGTTTATTACTTTCCAAATAATCTATACTCTGGTTTTAGTGCTGACACTGTATGAAGGGCTGTGTCACCGCTGCGCTCATGTTTCCATGTGACACCACAGATTACTGTTTTTTCCCATTTCATAACTAATAAGTGAAGTGAGTTTGACAGCCTTGGTTTCAACTTCAGCCTGTTGGTTCCCATGTCACAGATAGGCTCAGTTAGCAGCAAATTCTTGTCAGGAGAAGAGAGTTACAGCTCCAGCTTAAAATGTGCTAGCGTCCAGTGCAAAGCTTTAAATTCTTGACCAAAGTTAGATAAAGCCAGCTGAAAGTGTGACGTTTGAAATACACTATCTATTTATCTTTTCCTTCTGACCAAAAATACCTAGAGTGGAAGTATGTGTCTTTGCATCCAAGCAGAGAACAGTTGAGCTCCTCTAAAGAAAAGCATAAACACAGAACTTTAAATATTCTGTTTGTTAAAATCTGTGCAACTGTTCCTCTCCCTACTTGTGTATATGTTATCTATATTAAAAAAATGGTATGTATATACACATCATTAAAGAAAAAAGAATGATTAGTTTTCAAGGTATAGGAAGCTTTTTTAAGTGGTAGTAAGAAAAAATTGTTAGCTCTCCCCCAGTAGTCATTAATAGCTCCGAGCTCCAGCCTGAGTA
Organism: Neopelma chrysocephalum; assembly: GCF_003984885.1. NCBI lineage: Eukaryota > Metazoa > Chordata > Aves > Passeriformes > Pipridae > Neopelma > Neopelma chrysocephalum. The sequence goes on from NW_020897781.1 coordinate 5,305,468, forward strand.
CAGATGGAACTTTGATATGATCACAGATTTGCAGTGAGTATGTGCTGTGTATCGTGCTGCTAATCCTGTGGTGGAAATCACCTCCTCCTAACACCTGGTGCTGGGACCTGACACAACTGATTTCAGCTACAGCTTATGCAGCCTCATGGGCTGGATTTGGGCAGCTCAGAAAGCACTGGGCACTCTCTGCCTGGTGCTGTGTGCTGATGTCCTCCCATAAAACCTCCCCTCTGCAGCTGCTGTCCCAGGCTGCCCTCCTGGGCCACTTTCAGCCCAAACATTCACTCAAGCCCCTTTTCTCTGTGCTGGATGGGGACTGCTCCTCCCCTCCCAGCAAAAGGGTTTGTGTTTAGACAATGTTTTTAGTTGTGGTTTCCAGCAGGATGAGCTGTCCCACCTCCCAGCTTGGGTGAGGGAGGAACAGTGTGTGAAATACAGCAGCTTCTGAGGTCAAGTGCCTGTGGAGTAGGGAGCCCTGGGCCCTTTGGCTACAGCTCTGGGCGTCTTCAGGGAATGCTGTTTCCAGAGCCTCCCCTGCTGCCTGGGGCTGGGCAGGGAGCACAAGTGCCATAAAAACTGGAGCCAGATGTAGAGTCCGGAGGGTTTTGGCCTCTTTGCTAATTTTCAGCAATCAGATCTTGTTATTTAAGAGTTTTCTAGAAGCTGAATGGAAGACTGGAGGGGGTTTTGGAGGGGCTTTTTTGGTAATAGTTTGCTAAATTTATGGTTTAGATCTGAAGGGACCCTTAGCCTGACCTCTGGTATATAACAGAGTATTGAATTTCCTGCACTTAACTCCCACAGTCCATCCAAGAACTGCCTAATCACAGTGCTTTCCTAGGAAAGCAAACACTCTTAAATGCACTTATTTCAGCATGGTAGACATGCTTGTTATTCCTGATAGTTAGAAGGAATGGGGATTTTCAAGAAGGCTCTTGGATGATCTCCTGACCAAGGCTTTCCCTGCCTTCCCCTTGATCCCATCCCTCTCCCCAAACTGCACCCCCCATGCTGCTTGTCTCCTGTCCTGGTTATGCTGAAGGTTATAGAGACATTAAATAAGCTTGAGGGGCAGAGGAAGAAGAGGTGTCCATTTTGGGAATTAGGAAGGGGCAGACATGTAACCCAGCTCAGCAGCAATGGGGTTAATCTGACTGTGCCCCACATTTGGGTGGGGATTTGTGAACTTAAACCAAGTATTTATTATTCCACACAGATGTTTGCAATGACATATGAGCCATCACTGCTGTTCCTTTTCCTTGCAATGGCACCATGACACAAACCCTGCTGGACCAGGCACTGCACCAGTGCAGAGCAAAAAGCTGTCCCTACCCCAAAGAGGTCTCAGACTCACAAGGTAATTACTTATCTTTGTCCATTAATTTCCCTTTTTCTTTTTTTTTTTTTAAGTACCCAGATAATATTCTTTCTCTCCCAGACTCAAAGTACAGTGACAAATAAACGATTTCAAGTATCCTCCTGAGATAGGGAGAACTGAGATAGATGTTGCCAGCAGGCACTGATCCACCTGTGGTGGTGGAAGGTTGGGGGATTCATGGGGGAATGACAGATCTGGAAAGTTACAGCGTGGCTTTTCTAAAATGACACAGCCAAAGATATTCTAGAGATTATCCTCCAAAAACTCGGTGGTCAAGGGCTTAATTACTTAAATAGCGGTCAAATGTCTGCTTGTTATCAATCACCTATTGCCAGTTGAACTGCATTAATGAGGGTTTCTTGATAAAAGCTGCCTTATCATCCGGAACTGAGATACCCAGCCTAATGTGCTCCAGCAAGGCTTGAGGAAATGCTCCTCTTAGCAGCAAAGGAGACGATTTGTCGCTTTCCTGAATTAGCCTGAGTCAAATGGATGGTCAGACCCTCCAGAAAGGAGCAATTTCTTTCACTGCTTGTGTTAAAGGAGTGCTTTATCCATGTGTCAGAAAGCATTCTGGCTGTCTTGCAAGAGTTTAGAGTCCAACCAAACACACCTTGGTGGCCATTTGCAGTGGCCAGGGTTGAAGGTCACAGGGCAGGGTCACTGCACCCTGAGGGGATAGCACTGGGTTTCACTGTACATCCTACCGCCATAACCACTTACCTCCTTGGAAAAAATGGGTTGGAAATGGTATTTAACATTGTTGATGACAATTTTTCCAGATTTATTACCTGTTTTTTGTTCCCTGTTTGGCTGCCTGCTCCCCTTCCATCTGCCAGCCCTGTAATCCACCTCCTCTTATCTCAGCACAGTTCGCTCCACCTCTTGCTCATTTTTGTTTTATTGCCCAGCTAATCTCATTCTCCTGCTTTTCCTGACACTGCTCCCCTCTCCCCATCTGTGGAGATTAAATCACTTTTCCTTTTGTTTGATGCCGCTCAACATTCCCCTATTTCACTCAGGCTTTGGGATACTTCCAGGCACTTTTGCTGTTGTTGCACACATCCATTTTCCTGGCACAAAAAGGCCAATCAGCATCTGATGGAAGCGTTACCGAGTCCTCGTTTCAACCAGTTCTCAGAGATGTCCTGAATGTGAAATGGAGCTGAGCCCAGCCTGCACAGTGCAGCAGAGGCAGGTGTGTGTGTCAGGAACTCCAGGAGCATCCACAGGGTGCTCAGGGCAGCTCTAGAGTGGTGACAGAACCTGGCATCTGAATATTAGCCAAGAAAACCCGAGATCAAAGGCATGGGGTGAAAAATCTCCAAGCAACCAAAATGTGAAGTTTTGGAAGTGGTTTTCCGTATTGCTGGTGATGTATCAGTGTAGTTAACCATCATCCCTATTTAAATCTAGTGGCTTGTCAGTGTTCATGGCCCCAGCAGTGTCATTCTAGTTACTGCTGAGAGTTGCTGGGGGTTTTAGGCTCAAGGTTGAAGCCAGTCTCCCTGTTCAAGGGTGTTAAGTGCATCCTGGTTTGGGGCACAACTGCAGCTATAGGGGGGGACAGTGGATTTTCATGCTGTGTGTTTCTGGCACCCTTCCACCTTCCTGCACAGAGAACAGTGCTGGAGACTCCCCTACCAGTATTTCCTCCTCCTGTGTGACTGTGCAAGTCCACTGACTGCACTGCTGCTCGTGTTGGCTCAGAACCGGAACCAGCAGAGCCTTTAACCCCCTGGCAAACCCTGGACAATTTCAAAATCCCTTGCAGGGACCACATGCACTGCCAGGACTCCTCACAGCTGGCAGTCGCTGTTCCTTCTCGCTGTGAGCACCCCAATGTGTTTGCTACCAGAACAAACCCTAAAGTCTTCAAATAACCCCCCTTTGAGTACATGGGAGATGCTTCCCTTAGCAAGGACAGCTGCTGTTTGGCCCTAATCATTGAGTTTAGATGTTTATTTTTATTCTGTTTGGGTTGTATCTCTTGCCTTAATCTCCACTTGCAATGCTAACCATGATGCATTTGCTATATGTCCCCTCACTACTTTTATCTACCAACATGTTTTAAATAGGTTTAAAGAGTACAGGAGCTAAAAAAAAAAAAATCAGGCAGCTTCAGATGAAAGCCAGCAGCAGGCCTTTAAAAATAGAGTGGCAGCCCTGCACGAGGTGCCGAGTAAGTGGGTGCACGGGAGGGGAGCGGAGTGGCTGCAGAGGCTCTGTTTAAACAGGAGGTAAATAAGTGGCTGGGGGAGCTGCAGTTCATCTTGTTCCCTTACGTGTTGCCCAGATAATGCAACATATCTTGAGGCAGGCTGGTTCTAAAAATGGACACAGCTCTTGGGTTTCACTGGGTGACGCTCAGGCTGCGCTGTCCTGCAGTCTGCGGTGAAGCGTCCGTGGGAGCAGTGAAATGGCATTTAGTGTTTCAAAAGTAGCAGCAGTGCTCAGGTCTCGTCACTGGTACTTTATGAAGACTTCTATAATGAGGAATGTGTGACTTTATACCATGGTGCCTAATGCAGAAGCAGCTGCCTGTAAATCCCTGGGGTCAGGCAATGTTTTGTTAAAATTCCCCTTCCTGCTGTGGTTGACCTGTGAAAACAGCAATCATCTGACAGTGACAGCAGCACTTAATTAGTAATTCAGGATTAAAGTGTTCTGTCCAATGAGTAATTTCACAGAAGCAGAGTTTAGAACTGGAGCAGGTTTAATATAACAAAACTATTGTCATGAAAGCCTCCTTGGCATTTTAATGGTGTTTTTCTTTGATCTAAATATACACGAGAAGTTGAGAGGATGTTTAAATCCGAGCAGGGGATAAAAGGGACCAAGAGAAAGACTCAAAAGTCTTGTCCAAACTCCACACAGTTGTGTGAGCCACTGGCTTCCCTAGGACAGGGCATCATCCCAGGGAGCTGCACTATTCACCATTCCTCTCACTGCTCCAGGAGTGTTCCTGTCTTTATCTTCCTTCTCACCCTCCTCTCTTTTGCGTAGTTGAGCACAGCTCAGCTGTGCAGAGGATGAGTATTTGTTAACCTCCAGTGGCTGCAGTAATGGTCAACTGGCCCTTCCGTGCTCCCAAAGAGACTGTGTTTGGGTTGGGCATATGCTGCTCACTGACATGGAGAATTCTCCATTTCTTTCTAAATGAGTCTTCTCAGGCTGTCCCTGTTCAGCAAATTCAGGAGAGAAAGGGCAGCAGGGCCCCTTGACCAAACCATGTTCTGTAGAAGGTAGCAGAGAGTGCAGCCTTCCCTGTGGGAATAAAGTGATCCTCTGTTGAGTGAAGTGTTGCCTACAAGGTTAATTAGCTGTAGAAAATGAGCTCGAATACTTAGGAGTAATGAATCATAATGAATCGTTATGTTTGAGGAGTGACAAATTCATGCATATTTTGGACTACTTGTTTTAGTCAGAATGGAAAATAGTGCAATGCTTTTTTCTGTTGTTCTGCCTTCATGCTGAGATGTCAGGAAGCAAATCAACATGGCCAGAGTTTGTAAAGTCTGGCAATGCTTGATTGCACAATATTTAATCTCTCTCCTGAGTCTTTGAGCTGGGCTAGGAGCAGGAGCTCCTCTGGAATCAATACATTTGCCTCCACCTTCAGTAGATGGGATTTTGACCTGAAAAAACACAAAACTTCTCCTAAGCTAAAAGAGAAAAAAAAAAAAGTTGTGTTGTCCTAATCCTGTGAGTGGTAGTGTCCTGTGGCAGCTCTGATTGAGGCGTAGCACCCTCATCTAGGAAAGCAGATTGAATTATAGCTCCACCTCCCATACCAAGGTGAGTCAAGGGACCTATTTGTGGCAAGATTCATCAGATCCTTCAGCTCCTGCTGTTCCCAGAAGAATCTCTGGAGTTTTTCTATGGAATTAGATCCAGCAACATAACAAGCTAAGGGGCAGACAGACATTGTAACCCTTGAAATACCTGGAAAGTAAGGATAAGCAAGCTACTCCTACCTGGAAGATAACTTCTGGAATCTCAATGTAAGATGAAGGACATTGTGAAAAAGAGGGTCTTGATAAGAGGAATTTGTTCTTAGCCCCTTTCAAGAATCATAACATATCCCTAGGTGAGCTGAAGCCTGACACAAGCTGCTGTGCTTTGGGGTTTTTTTTTGGTGTGGTCCCAAGTTTCAGCTGGTTCAAGGCTGGAGGAGCTGTGAGCAGGGGGAGGATTTGAATTCACAGCCTCTCTTTTAAATAGATTGGTGGTTCCAGGAGAGCAAGTGATACTGCTGCAGTGATTAAATTCTTTGCTGGGTTGATGCCTCTGGAAGTGTTTGGAGAGATTTGACAGATCTTTCAGTCTGTTGAAGGTTCCCATGGTGTTGGCCCAGCCATGACTGTGTGAGGCAAACTGTTTGTGTCACCCCTGGGAGAAGGCATCTTTCTCATTCACAGAACAAAGAGCTCTTGGGCATTCAAAGACAAAAGGTACCAACTGACATTTAGTTCTGCTACTAATTATATGTCAAAAACTGATACAAGTTAAGACTAAATTAGTGCACTTCTCCAGATGTTTTCACAGTTGCCCTGCCTGCAGCAGGGGGTTATGTTCTGAGTTGTTAGGTACTCAAACTGGTCCTTCTCATCTCCACTGATGTGGTTGCTCCTGGCATGATCAGGTGCAAACTCCCACTTATTAAGTGCTATGAAGGAATCATTCTGACACAAAGTGGAAAATTCTCCTTGGGGTTCAGAGCTCTTGCAAGAGGCAGCCAGTGAGGTGGCTGCTTGTAGAGCTGACCCCATGCTTCAAGATGTGGCTTCATATACAATATCTGTGAAAGCAGCTATTCTTGCTCTTGCCAAACTCCTCAGAAGACCCATAAAATGATGTTAATTGTAAGCCACAAGCTGGCTCTTATCTTTGAATTGTTTTTCTCTGACAATTTTAAGAAGAGCTCAGCATGTTCTCAGTAGGAGCTGATGGATGCTGAGCACTTCTGAAATCCTGCCAACTTCATTTAGGTTCCTAAATGGGAACTGAGTGCTTTTGAACATATGATCCTAAGGGTGCATTTCATAACACTATAGCTCTGTCCATATCATTTCTTTCCTCTCTCACTGTCCCCAGAATGCTCCCAGCAGCAGCAATAACACCAGGAGCACTGGGCTAGTCAAGGCTTGAGTGATGCCTCAGTCATGATGTCAGCTCAAGCCACACTGAACAGAATTAAATGACAGCAGTTAAAAGGTGCCTGTCTGCATCCAGTCTGCAGTAAGGTCACCATCATCACTACCAGCATTATGGGTATGTTTGAGATAGCTGTGGTAGATTTTTTATGGATGTATATGAAAACAAAAATCTAGTGCAAATTCTGCCTTGTATTTCAGAGTATTTCATCCCATGTTTCAGGCCATGTGCACTCTACTCGACAATGCTCTGACTCTCAATTTCAGGATTCAAATTTTCTCCTAAGTAGGTTCTTGGGGCAGATATAATGAATATTTTTTAGTGTTTGAGAAGCAGAGTAGGAGGGCAGACGAGCCTTTATCTGAAGCTTTTCCAACAGAATTAGTGCATGGACAGCATCTGTTTTGGTCCTGTGAGGCTGACATCCTCTCCCAGCAGACTTGGCAGGGAGCAGAAGAACCACATGTCAAAAAATCTGGGGGGCCCATGCGCTGTGGACAAAAGTATGGCAAAGAATTTAAACATCAGTGAGTGGAGTGATGCTGGAGGGCTGGCTGAAAGCGATTAGCACAGTGCTCTGGAATGCGGCGTTTCAATAGCGGCTCCAGAAGGATCTGCAGCCCCATTGACTTCTGCAGCGTCAGGAAAGAGCCCTCACACTCCAGCTTTTTGCCAGTGTGAATGGGAACGTGCAGGGCTGTGTGTGCAGCAATCACAGAGCTCCCTGCTCTGGTTCTGCACACCCTGCCCCGTGTCCTGCTGATGGGGGGTTTCCTTTGCTCCACGGGAACCTGATGCCCCAGTGACTCAGGTGGCTCTGGGTCCTCGTGCATTGCCAGAACCCCCCCTTGTCAAATCTGCATCAATATCAGCTGTAGCTTTGCTGTTTGCCCACCCTGGGCCAAAGGCACCAAAGGCCACCTGTGGCCACGATCCAGCTGTTGTCAGCTGTGCAGTTGGGTGGTGTGGGGCTTGGGTGTTTTGTTGCCACGTGTGTCAGTGTGGGGCTTGGGTGTTTTGTTTCCACTGCTGCTGGGTTTTGGCCTCTTTGGGAGTGCACCAAGTGGGACTAAGCTTGTGTCTTTGGTCACATTCACTTGTTTAATTTTTTTCTTTATGTTTTCCTTCCCCCTCCCTTCTGATTTCTAGGTAGATAATCAAAGTGTGAAATAAATTAAAAATAAAGCTGGGTAGAAGGCCTGGCTGATGAGAGCACATACATTTTTAGTTGAGGTGGGAGAAGAACGTGCTCATTCAAGCCCTCATGGAGGGCAGGGAATTCCCTGGCTTTTGTCTAAATATGGCATGCGAGAGCGGAGCACAGGCAGTGCAATGCTTCACTGAGTATTGTTTAAAAGGGAGCTTGGCAGTGGCCAGCAAGTAGGATTCTTGTGAAAACATGGCACAAGGAGTTGTTTGACAGATTCTGACATAGCAAAGTCTTTACAAGGGGCAAAAAAAAAAGAAGAAGGAAAAGAGAGAAACTGCAGAGCACATGAAGCCAAAAGCATAGTCTCTGCCTCGAAGATTGCAGGATAAAAGGCACTTAGCACTGGGTCACACCCTGCAAGCTCTGTGGGTCTGATCCTCTCAGTGATCGATGGCACTGAGTTAAAATCCACTCCTAAATGATTGCCTGTTGTCAGTCACCCAGAAGAGGGGATGAAGAAGAGTGAGAGCTGGGGAGGAGACTGTCATGGCTTGCACCCACTCACCAGAATCTCTGTCTCAGACTTGCCTGGTTGGATGGACCCATTCTCTACCATCTCATGTTTCCCCTGCGGGTAAATGGCATTGCATTAGCAGGTTTTTGGATGCAGGACTCAGTCCCAAGCAATCCCGTGGTTTGTGTGGGTGTCTCCCTTTTGCAAAGCTTATGCTAAGTTGTGGCTTTGAATATCTATTTCAGCAGTGAGCAATGATTCCTGCCTGGAAGAAAACCCCTCTCCCACTGCCTCTGCCACGTCTGGAGACATTGTGAGTCCCTCAGAGCAAAAAGGCCTTTACACATCTCAGCAATGGAGAATTTTACCTCCAAAATTCCAAGTCTGCTCTTGAAATATGGCCATTATGTGAGTGTGTTTTGAGAGAGGGAAAACTTACCTGGGATTCAGTGCACTTCTGGAGGTCTCAGATGGAGACACCTCACTCGGTGACTCTGCTACTGACACCAGCTACTGAACAGACTGTGTAGCTCATACAGAGGAGGTCTTGGCTCAGGCTTCCCCTTTTAAAGTGGAGCCCTCCCCTAAATTCACCTTGAATGCAACATCCATGCTCAATCACAGCTGGAGCTTCCTCACATCAAAGATAAGACACTCTTCCTCTGGTTGGTGGTTTGGATGGTGTCCTGCAATGTAAACTAGAATGATAGGAGTAGTCTGTAATTAGCACATAACCTCAGGCAGTTTTGTTCCTGAAATGCAAGGCCTAAGTTGTTCTGCTGCAATAGTGTTGGTTTAGTGAGTTCATTAACTGCTCAGCATCATGTCAGTGAAAGCTGTTCCCTAAGAGCTGCAAAGGTATGGAATAGGAACCAGGAGTCTCTGATCCAGTCCTGCAGGCATCTTCCAGTGAAACCGAAGGGAAACCCATCATATGTGTTGCCCATGAGATGCACTCCATGGCAAAGCAACGAAGCCCAAGAGTTTCTGGATCATCTTAGGAAAGCTCGGGGGAGAGCAAAGGCAGGGCAGCACTCCCCCACCCTTTTTGAACATTTCAGTTGATGTTGTTAATTGTGGCGGAGCTGCTGCAAATATTTCGGAAAGCAAATATTTGATGTCCCCATCCAGCAGAAAATAAGTCGAAGGACCAACCTCCTGCCACTCACTTGGTCACTGCAACAAAACCGGGGCTGAGAATCAACAGCAACGATGCTGAGCTTTTGTGGTCACCTCCTCTCCAAACAAGGACTGTGATGTGAGAGCAAACAACACCTGCTCGGAGGAGCTGGGCACGGGCTGAAAGGGAGCTGGTGGGCAGAGGCTGTTTGTGCAGCACTGGGCTCCGGGGTGGGGCTGCTGGCAGAGGCAGGAGGAAGATGATATCTCCATCAGCCCGTGCTAATGTGAGAGGCAGAAATGGGCGAGCTCCTGACTTCCCTGTGCCCCGGCTGGTGAGTGATGGACAGGGACGACTCCGTGCCTGCCAGGAGGAAAGCCCTGGAGTGGGACTGCCCTCCAGCCAGTCCTGCTCTTGGCTGGGGTGTGGGTCACATCAGAGGACAAATCAAAGGGTTGTCACAAGGAGAAAATTGGGCAGCTCCTTCTCTGGCGGAGGCAGCAGATCAGTCACCACTCACATCTCTGCCCAAGTGTGAATTCTCCAAGGAAGACCAATATCCCTTTGCCCTAACTGGAAAGCAGGGGAGATGGCACGTACTTCACATGCTCTGGCTGGGCCCAGATACCCAATGTGCAAGTGATCTGCCTTTGGGTGCTGCTTTTTTTCTTAAACTTTTTTTTTTGTTGTTTTTAGCCTTCTAAAAACAAACTTCGGATTCATCAGCTGGAAGTGATCTCATCACATTAAAGATTCACTTTCCTGGGAAACTGAACTTCTGGTTTAATCATGGGAAAGTCTCACCTTCCCTTTTTTATTTTCTTTTAACTGAGTTTTTATTGAAATTAGCTTGGCAGACCAACACCTCAGAACCAAAGACACAAAAGAAACCCCTTTGTTACTACTATTTTTTTTTAATCTCTTGATTTTCTTACCAATCTCGTGATTTTGGAGATAGCAAGTGATATTTGGATATTTAAAGACACATATTCAAATCTATAAAGTAGGCAGGCTCCCTCATAATACATTTTACCAACAGTCTGTTTATCCCACCGCTGGCAAAAAAATAGAAGCAAACCCCAATAATTAATTGCTACTCTGTCTTTAGTACTGTTCTTTGAACTGCAACACTTTTTGTTCACTCCTACTCTTTTTCTAGCTCTTACAAATGCTCTGCACAACTGGAAGGTGGCTCAGCAAAGCCCAGTGCAGTATCTCTGTAGCCAAGCAAGGACAGACTTGGCTCCTCTTCAAAGGGAGCTTTTATCGAGTGTTTAGTGTGATGTGACAAAGCAGGGAAGTGTGCCATGGATGCAATGCTTCCAAATCCCCACCTTCTACCTTGATTGAACTTGAGAACAATTATCCCTTGCCAGGGTGATGAGCCCTGCCAACGTGCATCTTGTTTACAGCTGTGCTCAGTTTTTAACATATTTTCCTGGTTTGGACTAGGACAGCACGATTCTGCTTTATGACCTGGACAAAATCCATTTAAAATCTCAAGTTTCTCGTATTTTACCACAGGAACCAGAATGTGGTGGTTTGGGCTGGCAGCCCCAGTGCCCCAGGATGACACTGCTCACGTGTGCAAAGTGACGCCTGGGCCCCAGCAGACCTGCAAGGTATCACTGTCAGTGTGGGAAAGCTTTGGATGGGGCCAGTAGAAACTAAAAAGATTTATTCTGGGATTATTTTATTGTGCTTGGAACAAGCATTTACTGTCTGGTGTGACTGAGCTTTAGACGCTGCTGTAAATTCCAGATGAAAATTGCACAGCATTTGCCATTCCGTTTTGCCCTATTTTATTTTGTGTTTCCTTTTCATCCCTAGATTCTGCTTTATTCTGAATTCTAATGAATTTAGATCATTGGATTAAAGTCTTATTATAAAAAAGCAAACAAAAACAAACAAAAAAAACCCAAAAACAAAAACAACAAAAAACTCCACACATTTTGGCCAAAAATATTTGGCTGAACATTTTTATTTTACTAATTTCCCAATTGCCTATAGCAGTCACTTTAAAAATATCTGCACCCAAACCTAGTTTTACTTGAAAATATCCTCTTCCTTTTCTCTCTCTCTCTTTTTTTTTTTCTTCACAAGAACCAGGCCAGTTTTGAGAGAAACTTTAACATGAAAAATGCACATCAGCACCCTGAGAAATTTCCATGTTTGGCTTCGAATCTGTCAGGTTACATGGAGAAAAAAATATGTTGTAAATTTTCTTGTTCTGTCACTTTGTAGTTTGGTGGTTTTGCCTTGCCGTTTAGGCAGAATATATTGAGAACAGGAGCTTTTCTCCCTGGTCAGTCCTGCTCTGCCCTATTTTTACCCAGCTGATCCCAGCCCATCGCTCTGTGCCTTGGCAACTTACTGGCTTCCTCCTCTTTTCTCTGGATTATCTTCCCTCTTTTTGTTGACTAAAAGGACAAGTCTATTTCAGCTGAAGGAAGAGCCAAGATTATGATGTGGCACTGAACTTTGCTGAGGATTCACTGTTTGTCTCTGAAATCACCCTTGGACAGCGGTGAGACACCAGACCATCTCCTGGTTGGACTTGGCTCTGTGCTGTGATTCCAGGACTGGCTTGGGGTCCCTCTCAGCATGTTCCAGGGTGCAGAGGCACCTCTGAGCAGTGAGGAGTGTTTTCCAGTGAGCCCGTGCTGAGGCAGCATCAGTCCAGCTCTTTGCTGCTTTGCCCACCTCGTGTGTGCAGGAAAAACCTTGGCTCAGCCTGGGCCAGACCCACCTGTGAGCGCGTGGATGGGGACGTGCCTCACTGCAGGCTGGGATGTGCTGCTGGGAAATAGCGTTGGCTCTTGGCCAGCCCGGAGCAGGGAGGTGGCAGGGAGTGCCTTTGATGCCTCGGCTCTGGCTGAGCAGTGGCTCTGGGAGGGGTGGCCCCACAGGCAGTCACAGCGAGGCTCTCCAAGAAGCCGTTCCCATTCCTGCTCACCGTGGAAGCAGCAGCCCACCTGTTCTCCGCTGTGCTGGAATATCAGCCGGTGCCTTGGCTCTGTTGTTTCAGGCTGCAGTGGGTAATTTTTAATCCCTCTATTCAGAGTGTTTCGAGGAACAGGAGGAGAAACATACGGCATATGCTCACCTCGCCTCCCAGGAGGTGTGGGGGAGTGTGTCCCAGCAGCTGCTGGGGTAATCCTTGTCCTTCTGTCCCCAATCACATCCGAAAGGTGTCCCCAGCATGTCTGGGCATCACCCCGCAAGCAGGTGGGCTCCACTGGCTGGGCAGGGCTGATGGGGGCAAAGTCCCTTCCTCCCTTCTGCAGCCAACAGGGGCATGGACAAGGGCATGTGCAGGACACAGGGACTGGAGGAGTGACTCCATCCTCTCCTGAGTTTCCCTGAGGCAGAGCAACTCCACAGTGGTGCTGGAGGCACCTCAAAGGCGCAGGTTATCCCTCCACAGTCACACTGAGGCTTTTAGGGTACGGGTGCCATGAGTGTTTGAAAGTTGATTGGATTAAGGACTTACATTTGGCCAAAGAGGGTCTCTGGTGAGATCTGGGCTTTGATCTTAAAGCACACAAGATATCTGCAGTAGTAGAGAGGGGGGAGCAGGTTGAGTGCTCAGCTACTGGGACCTGCCTCCTGGATCCTGCAGCTCCCCCTGTCTTCCCTTGTCACCAAATCTCCAGCACGTGAGGCTTTGATGCCCTGTCATTGCTCATTGTCCTGGCCCTCACCCTGACCCAACTGCAGCCGACAGGAATGGTGTCAGTGGGGCCGGTGGCATAACGAACATTTTGTCTTCTCCCTTCTCTTGTTCCCTCCTGTGTCCCCTCCTGCCCACCCTGCTCTCGCTCTCTCGCTGCATCGCCTGCTCTGGGCACCATCTGGTGAATTTTGGGCTGTCTCATCTCACCAACTGTCGTTTGTCCTGGCTGTGGTGTAAATGCGCTCACGTTTTGCTTCAAAGGACCCCTAAACCACTCTCTTTGTGGACCAGCCGGGCTGTCGGAGAGGAGCCAAGCCGTTGGCACTCAGCAAGCAACAAGCATTAATAAAAGCATTACAGTGAGGTTAGAGCCTCATTAAAGTAATGCTAACGAACCGGCTGCCTTCCAAAAGTATGAAATTTTTGCTAACACTTCCTCCTTCTAATTTTAAGTATATTTAAATCTTTCTAGGGAGGCAATATTCAGTTCTCCAGGCTACAGCATAAGCAAGGCCCATTTCAGAGGAGCTGCTCTGGAAGTGCACTGGTACCCCTGGGAGTGTTCTCCAGCCCCATCCTGCAGCCTCACTGCCATGACCACACAGTGGGGCTGCCCAGAGGTTCTTCCCCCTGTGCAGTGTCCTGGAGCTCACTCCACAGAAGCCCCAGTGCTCCGGGGTGCCTGCCAGCACTGGGAGATGTGGACTGAAGGCAGGGGCTGGACCCACTGCTGCCCCATGCTCCCAGCCTTGGCCACAGCCAGCAGACTCGGGTTAGAGCAGCCAAAGGAACCGCTAATTGACCCAGGCTGGCACGGGTCTGGCCCTGAGGTGCAGACAGTGCCCTTCATCACAGCTCTTCTCCACTACTGTTGACTCGCAGAGACACTGAGATGAAAGGCTTGGCAGCTCGTATCTGCTGCTGGCACCCTTTGCCAGGTGTGTTTGGAGGGGGGAGATCCCACGGTTTGTGGTCCACAAGCAGCATCTGAGCTTTGCTGGGTGGAGATCGCTGGGCTGAGGGCTGGGACTGACGTGCCAAAGGGGCTTTGCTCTGGGACCCCCTCCGGCCTCCTCGAGCATCCTCAGGGCTGGCTCCAGGTGGTTCTCCTGGCTCCCCACGCTCCCCCCGGGCTGTGCAGCTCTGTGCCCGCTGCGGCAGACACCCAACTGCCCGCCGAGCCCGCGGCTCCATTGTAAAGCAAATTAATTCGCCGCCGCGCCGAGGAATAGCCGTGCTCTCGGGGAGGCTTGGCAGCAGCAGTGAGAAAAGCAGCTGCTCCAGGACTCACAGCCCCTTTTTATTTCATTTGCCTGGTTTTAGCAGCATGCGATGGGCACATGAGCAGCAGCTCTGCCGGACATCTCGCTGGCTGGGGGGCTGAAGCTGCTGTCTGCCCCACTCCTGAATGAGCACACGGCTTCTCCCTGCTGGTCCTCCTCCTCTCACCCCAGACAGATTTTTATTCTCCTACTCGCTTTGAAGCAAACCCGGCATTTTCATTGTCAAAGGACAGTGTTTGATGGATGAATCCCTCTCTTTTACCTTGCCTGATAGGGAGGGTACAGGGTGGTGGTGTTTTAAACAATAAATACCACTTTCTTTTATGGAAGCAACCAGTCCAAATGGTTTCTGCTATGTTTAACAGCCCGTTTGGAGGGCCTGCCCGAGGGAGAAGGTGTCATCAGAATAAACTCAGTGTTTCAGCACTGCCTTATGTGCGACTTGTTGCAGAGACTCACTCAGAGCTGGATGAAGTTGCAGGTTTGTACTAAGGGTGTTCCCCCACTGCCTCCCGAATCTTGTGGGTTAGGGGGGCTGCAGAGGCGATTGCTCAGCTCCTGAGTGTCCATGCCTGGGGCTGGCAGGGTCTGTGGGAGTTCATGTCTTGCTGCAAGATTTCCTCTTCATTTCAAGCATTACGACACAGATTTTCCTCTTGCAAAGGCCCCAGCTCTGCAGACAGGCACTGTCCTCACTGCAGGGAAATTAATAGGGTGTCTTGGAGCAAAGGTAAAACTAAAGTACATAAGTAAATGTTTGCAGGATCAGGACCTTATTCAGGCATAAATCAGGTAGCTCCAGCCAACAATAGAATTACCTCAGTATAAAATCCCATGTAAGCCAGTAAGATCAGCTCCAAACCTGCTATGAATTTGCTTTTTGTTTCCATGCCAAGAATATATCACTTCTAACTGCTGCAATCAGGGCTGGTCTTTTCAATTTATTTTTTTTTTAAGTGTTTTTGGGCACATTTATTTCCCGTCACCAGCAGATGCGAGCGGAGCCTGACCCTCCTTCCCTCGGGCATGTCCCAGCCTGCTTTTGCCCACAATTAATTGTCGCTATCAGGGAATACTTTTTTCTTTCCTTGCCTTTTTTTGTTACTGCATTCGGTAAACAAAGGGACAGCAGTGACGATCCAAAACCGTTCTTTTTATTTGCCTGGGAACAGAGTCAACTATTTGTGGGTCTTTTGTTGCTGATTTTTTTTTCTCTTTTTAGCTGGTGACCGTTTAAACAGCTACTGGTACCTGTGGTGAGCGTGTACTGGCGCTGTGGGATTTGTCACCTGATGGCACTGAAAATCACGGATGGGGCACTGATGAGGACAAGGAGCTGCACATGGAACGTAACAGGTCAAACCAAAAGTCCAGGGCGCAGTTGTCCCTTCTGTCCTTCCCAAAGAATATGAAAATAGCCTGCAGGGTCTTTTTGGAGGCTGCATTTGCCTCAGTTTCCCCAGTTCTCAGCTCTCTGTTTCGAGGTGGTGCCCCAAGGCAAGAAGCCTGGTGATGTTTGCACCCGGTTGAGCCAGGATGAGACCGGTTCTTGGAAATGAGCTTGTCAAAACACCTGGGAGAAGGAAGGCAGGGAGGGATGAGAGACAGAGGGAAGGAAGCTGTAGGCTCTTTTAGCTTGAGGGCAGACTTACATTGGCCTCTCCATCCCTGGGGCCCACGCAGCAGCAGAGCAGGCAGTGAAGGCAGCTTCTGGAGTGGTCTATTCCTAGCAGACACCAGTGCCATCCCCACCTGCCCCTCCAACTACAACCTACAGGGTGCTCCAAAAACCCAGGCAGAGCTTCTCTGCCCTATTGCACCAGGACACAGCAGGCCCTGGGAAAGCACTGTGAGGAACAGAAATGCATTTTCCAAGGGACATTTGGGCTCTTCAGTTATTTTTGAAAATGGCTCAGAGGGTCCTAATTCATGTGCTCTAGAAAAAGGCTGCCTAGGAACATTCTGTATAATGGGGGCTTTATAGGTGTTGCCTGTAAGTTACCACCAGGTAACTGTAGCTGCTGTTCCCAGCGTTGGGCTTTGCTGGTGGCACACACAGAGCTTGGTATCCTGGGGATGTCTGAAATGGGAGTCCTTCCCTAACACCACCGAGGGGATGGCTGGCTGGCAGGGGAGATAATCACCCTGAGCTGGCATCCTTCAGGACCCCTTATTTCAATAGACCATAGAAGTGAGGCAGTGCTGGGGGAAGCCAGGTGTGACTCCCAGACGCTGTGCTGGAGCCCTTTCCTGGCACCTGTCCTGGGGATGGGAGGATCCATGTGCCAGGCTCGGCTCCCAGGGGGGTCTCAGAGCACCACCCTCCTCTCTGCCCTCCAGGCTGTTTCAAGGAACATTTTGCAGCCATGAGGATTTCTGTTTGTGCCATCCAGCATGGGAACAGGCAGGAGGACAGTTCGGTCCTGCTGCCCTTCTCAGTTTTTTTGGTGCTTGGTTTTATTTGGCTCCAGAGCAATTCCCAAGGCCTCCGAGTGACCGCTCAGTGTCACAGCATCCTCTTGGGTATTTTCCTCCCCTGTATCCCCACACTTTGGGCAGTGATGTGTGCTGGGGACACCCTGGTTGCCATCAGAGTTATTTTTGACCCCTGGACACTCAGGAACAGCACAGGGGGAGCTGCTCCCCTGCCTCTGCCAGCCATAACTCCAGTGCTGCAAACCAAACCCCCGGGACATCCCTGGGAGCCATATGGTGTCTCTGAGGCTTTGATCAAGTTGAATGAAACCCAAAGCAGCCAGGCAGGTTGGACTGTGAGCCACAGTGAGCCTGGGGGGGGCCTGTCCTGCCCTTGTTGGAGCGTGCAGGCTGCCAGCCCGGGCGTTAAGAAGCACTTTGGTGTCTCTTGCCAGTGCCCAGTGGAGCTGCTGCTGCTGAGATTGAGGGGAGGGGTTGCATGTAAAGGACGATGGTTTTGTGGTCAGGTGATACAGGTGGAGGGAACAGCATCTCAGGCTGATGTTTGAAAAAGCCATCAGGCAGCAGGTGGGTGAGGGGAGCCTGAGAACACACAGTGTTTGCTGTAAATCTGGGGAAAAAAAGCTGTGATTCAAACCTGTTCTCGAGGCCAAGACTGGTGCTGCCAAGTCACCATGGATTGCAGGAGAGCCCTGCCTGGAGCTCTGCTCCTTTTAGATGAGGATAAACAGTGGAACACATGGAGGAGAGGTGCTCATGGGTCTAGCCTGCTGGGGTCCGCCAAAAAAAGTCCCAGTTCCACAGAGGCAAGAAAAATTACTCAGGAGAATTTCTCCTGGATTTTACCTGGCACCTCCCTGTGGAACTTTGTGATACTTTGAGTTTGCTGCGGGAAAGTAAGGAGCTCAGGTTGGTTGAATCTCAAACCTTATATTAAGCATTTACTGTCTGGTCTCCAGGCAGAGCCATATTCCTGCTGCCAGCCAAGCTCAGCCCTCAGCCCTGCCCTGGGGGGACCGGGGGGTTGTGAGCAGCGTCTCCCCCACTGGGATGCACAGTCAGGAGGAGGGACTTGTGCCCTCCCACCTGGAGCTGTGGGGGCTGAAGGGACTCCCTGATTTCAGGGTCTGCCAGAAGGCACAAGGACCTGGTGCAAAGGGTGGATGTTTAATGTTACAAAGGCTTCTGGAGTCTTGCTCTATAATTCCAATTATATAAAAAAGCCAGATTTCAGAGTTTACTCTAGAAGAAGTGCAGGGGTAGAGGGATGATGGTTTCTGACTGATCGTGGATTTATTTTTTAATTGTGTACCCACAAGGTGATGTCATGCAAAAAAAATCTAACCCATACAGAAATTCATTTCAAAATGAGTAACTGCAACATTTTTTCAGTCATTGTCTAAAGAAGCTGTTGCAAGATTGCTAGGACTTCCCTTCTGCCCAGTATGATATTCTGGTATAATTGATGGGCCAATTGGACTCTGATAGCATTTGCTTCCACTCAGTTTCTCATGAAAACCCTCCTGATGCCTTGCAGAGCTACAAGAAGGTACGTAAGCTTTACTCCCCCACTTTCTCCCTCCCAGAAGGAGAATGGGAACTGGAAAATTCCTCCAGTTTCTAAGCAGAGGGGCTGAGGTGACGTGGTTCTTTGCAAAGCAGCTCTGGCCACGGGCTCTCTCAGCAGTTTTATCTGCTTGTTGGGCTGGAAATCATGACCTCAGCCACGGCCACAGGTGCTCTCTGGAACACTCTGCAAGGAAATCTGTTTGAATAGCAATAGCAGAACTACTGGAATAATTTATACATCTGAACTAGTAAGGTGTTAATCTGTCTCAGGGGCAAAACAAAAATCCTATGAAACTTCCAGGGGCTTTGCTTGATTTTTCTGCACCTCAGCAGGCTCTCAGGCTTGTGCTTGTGCTTGTGCATCGCTGTGTGGAGAACACCCAGCACAGAGAGGCCATTTCTGCTGATGACAGAAAAGTTGGTGTTTGGTCCTGCTGTCAATGGGCTTTAGCTTGGAGAGAAACCTCCACTAGTCAGCTGCTTTGTGGCATTTTTACAGCAAAATAAAAGACGTCTGGAATTATTTGTTGGTCACCAAGCAAATGTTTTACTGTTGAAATGTTCCAGAGGCTGTTTACAGAGTCTTGACTGACAAAAGTGCAAAAAACTTACAACCCTCTACATGCCCTGCCCTCCCAAGAGGCAAACCATGCCCAAGGCTGGGATGGGAGATGGAGATGATGGAGATGATGGAGATGAACCTAAAGCTGAAGGTGGAGATGGAGCCACCTCCTGCAAGAGCCGCAGGGGTCACCCAGGGCTGAAACTGGGGAGAAGCTCATTTGTTATGCAAATGTCTACTTGAGCCTGGCTGTATACAGTGGAAACCTCTTGAATTATTTTAAGCAGAGGACAAAAGTTCTCTCCCTCCCCCTATCATCTCGGATCCTTGCAAAAACAAAACAAAACAGAAACCTCTGTGTGAACCATCTGACAATGATCAGTACTTAGCTTTCCTGGCAAGAGCAGGGCGTACACAGGCACATGGAAACAGAGCAATTAAGGAAAAAAACGGTATTGGAAGCAGCCGGGCTTTATTTTGTCTTGATGACAGCATGAACTGATCATCCTCCAGCCTTATCTCTGTGAGCTTGCCGAGGACAGGATGCTGCAGGGGCTGAGGGGCTCTCCCTGGGTGACCCACAGAGGCGCTCCCCCCGCTGCCTACCTGAGGCTGAGGGCTGAGGCTCAGCCCGGGCTCTCTGGGCAAGGAGGGGAGCAAGAGTGGCTATTTTGGAAGCAGGAAGCACTTTCGGGCCAAAAGTTCAGGCTGGCAGCCTGGTTCATGCAGAGAAGGCACCCGTGCGAGGTTCCTGCTGCCCAGCCGCCCGCTCCCGACCACGGCACCGGCCACGGCTTTGCATGAGCAGATGTGCATTTCACACTGCTCAGAAAACCCTGTCAGCATTTACACAGAATTGAGGGGTGCAGAGGGGACAAAGCTGAGCCTTTCCCACACGGGTGGTGATGCCATGCTGCCACACGCTGCCATTCCCGTGGGGATGCGGCTAAACCTGTGCTGTGTGCTCCTGCAGCACAGGCTGTGCGAGGCAGCAGCACTGCCTGTGCTCTGCCCACACGGAGCTGCAGCAAAAACTTGTTTTCCAGACAGGTTGCATCTCTCCAGAGTGGTTTTCCGCTGAGCCAAGCTCTCCCCCGACCTCAGCATCTCTGTGCCCCCACACCATGAGAAAGCCCAGCAGGCAGCTGAGCTCTGGCATGCAGGGGGCTGGTTAAACTGGGGTGAATCAGCTTTTAAAAAAGGTGTGGGGTTCAGACAAGCCATTGCCCTGTGCTGGAGAGATCCCTGCTGGTTCTGCAGCCCTGTGGTCAACTGGGGGTGCAGCACAAAGCCCCTTCCTACGGGGCTACCTCTCTGGGCAGCTGCTGGTGCTGGCATGACCCAACTGCTGACAGGGAAACCTGGATTTTTCCACACAGCAAATGTCACACAGGGTCAATTCCACTGATTCCTGCATTGGGCTTCCCCACAGTCCCATCCCAAACACATCAGGGAGCTGCTGAGCTGCGCTGCTCCTGCCCCAAAAAACATGTGGGTCCCTTGGGCTTTGCTGGTGCTGCTGAGGGAGGTCAGCGAGGCCACGGAGGCTGGGGAAAACCCTCCACAAGTCCAAACAACCCCCCAAAAGCCCCATTCAGCCTGCAGAGTTGAGTTCAAGTCAATGTGGGTTCTGCTGGCTCCTCAGCTCAGGGCCAGCTTGCACCCCAGGGTCCCTTGGTGCAGGTGACATCCCTGAGAGCTCGGGACTCACCTGTCCCCAGCCCGGCTCTCTCCTGTGGCACACAGGGGAACCAGAGGCACTTGGCCATTCCCTGAGGCCTCGGCCTCACATGTTTACCTTTTGTGGCAGGGGATGAGCCGCTGTGCTGGTGGGTTCATGCCACCATCCTGCCTTGCTGACACCCACCCTGTGGGAGCCTGTGGGGTGTGGGAGAGGAGGCAGCATGTGCCTCTGGGAGTTTGGACAAAGCCCTCACCACCATCTGTACCACAAGGTGGGAGCAAAAATACTCTTTCAAGGGCCGTGACCTAGTTGGAGTGAGCTCAGCTGCTTTTACTACTCGTAAATGAAAAAAAAATTAGTATCATGAATTAAAAAATGAGCCTGGTGTGCCATGACAGCCCATGCTCAGATCTGAACGGTGACCAGCCAAGACTGAAGGTGAGACTGAGCTGGGGACAGTCGTGACCATCTCCCAGGTGCAGGTGGGAGCTGGGTCTCTGTGGTGACTGCAGGGCAGAGCACATGGCAAGATTTTCCTTGGCATGGCCGAGTGATGCCAGCAGGACCTTCCCAGTAATCCCAGCAGGGCCACCTGCCACCAGCCAGGTGTGAGCTGGGTGCAGGAAGGAGCTGGGGTTTGTGGTGTGGTAGCACCTGGGCCATGTTTTCCTCTCTGTATAAAATGCTTCATTTCCTTAGTGCAATGTCTGCGCTGCAAAGTCTCCACTGCAATTCTTCAACACTTAAAAGCAGTTGCTCTCATGGGCATTTTTGCATTTGTTGGAAAAATTTGTGTGGGCATTAGAATGTTTGTTTTTTCTGATGACTATTTTTAATCTTGTTTTTCATTAAAAAAAAAATCAAGATAGATATGAATTGAAACTGTGCCTTTAAATATGACGTGATATTGGCTGCCCAAAACTAAACACAAAATAAGGGAGAGTTGGAGCGTGTGCCTAAGAGCTGGGAAAGGCTAAAGCTTTGTGTGCCACTCACTTGGCAGCACTGTGAGAGCCCAGGGACCATGGCCAGGGCATGGCACTGGCCAGTTGGCACTAGAGGAGTTAAAGAAGTGGGTTCACCTTGCAAGGACCTGGAGCTGAAATAGGCCTTTCCAGGAGAAGGTGCTGGCACCAGCTCCCCCAGTCCTCCCCCTGGCAGCGTCCCTAAGCAGCACCAGGAGTGGGGAATGGCAAAGGCAGTGAGGGGGTGGTTCATGTTTATTCCCAGTTGGTTTCCAGCATGTGAGAGGAGCTGTGCAGGGAGCTGTGCCCTCCCCCAGCTCCCTGGCCCGTCTCTGGGGCTCTCTGCTTTTGTTCCCTTGCTGGGGACTTGGCCAAGTGGTGTTTGGTCAGAGCCAAAGGCTCGGAGAGACTGAGCAGGCTTGGTGCTCCCTGCAGCAAGCCAAGGATGGGGATAGGGGCCCTGCAGAGGGGGCGTGTGGGACTGGGGGCACCCCAAAAGCAGAGGCAGACTCTTCCCCACAGCGCTGGCAGTGCCATGTCATGCTCAGTGCCATGTTGCCCAGGGACCGTGATGGTCCGGGACAGGAGCAGCTCTGCACGTGTCCTGCTTTGTATTTCAGGAACCCAGCCTTCCCCCAGGAATGTTCACGGCTGAAGCCGGGGAGGGAGGACAGAGGACGGCGGCATGTGGGAAATGCGGTGGCACAGACCCTGACGAATGTCATGGTGAGCTATTTTAAGATTTTTATCTTGCTACCCTCTGACAAAAATGTGCTTTGGAGCAGAGCTTATCATGTGCAGTTTGGCACGTGGGGGCCGGTGAGGGGACAGTGGGGCTGGTCCCTGTGAGCTGGGGGCAGTGATGTGGGGCCGGCGGTGCAGCAGTGCTGGGTGCTGCCTGATGGGCAGGAACAGCCACAGACCTGACCCAGACAGCCCATTCAGTGGCTCCCCAAGATAAAAACCAGGTATCTGAGCCAAAATCCCAACCCAGGTCTGAATCAGGGGAGTGCTAGACTTCGCTGTGCTCCTGGCTTCCTGGTGTCACCCAGACCATGGGGCAGCTGAGGACCTTCCCTACCTCCAATTTCTAAACTTTGGATCTTTCTAAACAGGGTGATTGATCAGATGATGCTGATGCTGCCTCCTGTAGTCTCTTTTCCCCATGGTTGTGCCCCAGGAACACAGGGGCATCATGTGCACAGGCAAGCGAGTGGCCCAGGGTGTGTGCCCTGGGATTGCCACCACCACCAGCTCCCACTGGCTCCCAGGGGAGGGCGAGGGAGTGCTGGTCTGGGATGGAACACCGCAGACAAGCCCTCCTGAGGTGAGGAGGTGCAACTCTGCAAACACTCAAACCGACAGCAGCACCCCCACTGCTGCGAGCTGAGGGTTCCTGTGAGTTATCACCCTCGTCCTCTGGGCTGCTGGGGCTGGAGATTAGGGAGCTGCTCCTTATCAGCCCCTGGTCCCACACCCGTGGGGCTCCCCTTTCAGTCTTACTCACTGGAGAAATGAGTAAGCCTGTTGTAACCACCATGCTGGGACCTCTAAGCGGGCACAGGCTCGGGCTGCACTTGGTGGGTTGGGGTGAGGGTTTTTTAAAGCATCTCAGTACACTGACCTGCAGCATCCAGGACATGCTGCAGACACCCATGGGAGCTGGGGCTGTGCTGGAGCTCGGGGCCTTGCACATGCAGAGCTCAGCATGTCTGATGAGGATGGGAAGAGTTAACTCTGTGTGTGTGCATGTGCACGTGTGTGCATAGGAGGAGAGGGGAAATCCAAGACCCCCACCGAGCCCACAATCTGCAGTGCCTCAGTTGCACAGAGACCCCACACCTGTCCCCAAACCCACTACCCGTGCACAGAGCTCTTGGCCCAATCTCTGAACACGGGCCCAACTCCTCTGTGCATCCATTCCTTCCTCCCTCCCTCCCTCCCTCTGTCCCTCCATCCATCCATCCATCCATCCATCAGGCTGAGCAGGTCTCAGCCCCAGCCTCCTGCAGCACCACACTGGGATGTTCTGCACAGCAACCATTTCTAGCAGTTTATTCGACAGCTATAAGAAAATATTCCTGTGCTCTTCAGCTTCACTAGGCACATGATCTGGACAGTGCCAATGGTATAAACATTTGGATTCAATTTATTCTCCTTCCTGCAGGCTCTGTCTCGGCTGGCAACTGCAGAGCAGTGCTGGGGCTGGGGCTGCTCCCTGCCCACGGGACAGGGGCCGGGGCAGGCGCTGGCAGTGCCCTGGCAGCCTTTTACCCAGCTCGATGGGATATTTTTAATTTTTTTTTCCATTCAAGCCCATACAGAGCTGCTGGCAGGCCTGGTGCTTTCATCCAGATTGCAGATGCCCAAAATATCTGTGTTCTGGACTGAGCAGACTGAGGCTGAAGTGCCCATGGTTGGCTGATTGAAGAGAACATATGGAAATGCAGAAAGACAGACAGACAGACAGACACCCACAGGCAAAGTGCCTGGGCGTGTATGGCAGCAGTGGGCAAGAGGATGGGGGATGCCCTGGACTGTGAGTGCCCATCTCCAGCCGTGGCTCTCACATCACCACGGGATCTTTTTACTGTTTTTCCCAGCCCACTGAAACCTGAGCTCAGTCCAGGACATGGTTTTGCCCCAGGCAAGCTCGTGCTACCAGCCATTAAATTTTGTTGCATTGCTGTCATGTTATGCTCCTCATTTTAAATTATCTTCCAATCTGCGATTCACCTGGCATCTTCAGCAGCCAGGATTTGTGAAATAAAAGTTAATATATCAGTTGAAATAAGGCATTCATACGTATTCTTTCACACACACATATATATGAATGCACACAGCTATTGATAAAAAACATGTGTTTGTTCATAGATACATGTTTCTAATCAGATTTATAATGTATGTAATACAAATGTTTTTGTACACATAAAATTCACTGGAAAAAGGAAACCAAATTGGTTTACCTTACTAAAGTGGCATGAAATACAGAGTAGTGTACACTGTTGAAAATAAGGTAGGATGTGGGTTTTGGATGGTTTTTCTTCCCCTGAGGGCTTGTTCTACGGTGTTTTTGTCTAAAACCTGCTAATTTTAAAGCCAGCTGATGGAAAACTAATGGTACAATTTATTTATTTCATTTCACTTTCATTTTGCACAGCTCAAGCTTTGTTTAACATGCTCACATGTCAGCAGCTCATGCAAACACAGCAGCTGATGCTACCAGAGACCGCAAACGGCTGTCGCTGACCCCCCTGTGTTTATCCAGAGGTAGAGATTGAACGGGAGCCACTCAAGTGAGCTGAGTCTGATTTTAAAAGATCTTTTGAGTGTTAAACATGTAATAAGATGCTCAGTGCTATTTTCAAACCAAGACATATTCCTGGCTGATTTACAAAAGGCCACGGTCTCCAGCTTTATGTGGCTCCTGGGATTCTGGGGGCTCATCGATTCAATTCCTGACAACAATCTCTGACTTCTCCATCTCTGTGTCTCCATCTCTAACCTTTCCATCACTAACCTTTCCATCTCCAACTGCTTCATCACCACTATCAGCCTCCTGAGCACACACAGCTAATAAATCTGAGTCTTTAATTGCCCTCACATACTGTGTGCCCTTATCTGAGCCATCGTCCCCGTTGCTGTGCCCTGTCACACCTCTGTGTTTCCAGGTTTGTGCTGCTGGAGTCAGCAAAAGGATAAAACAACAGTTATTTGGGTCTGGTTTTAGGTACAAATCCCCCCAGTAACACACTCCTGCTTGCGTGGTCCCACACAATGTGTCTGACGAGGCTGAGGGGGCTTTGCCAGGGGGAATTTACAAACCCTCTGCTTTTACCTCATGCGAGGTCCCACTTTTTGATTATTTATGCAGCTAAAACGAAGCAAAAATTTGTGGTAAAAAAACCCAACAACCCAGCATAAATTCCCTTGCTAAAGACATCAGTAAGGGTGGAGGGGGCTGCTGCCCCGGGGTGCTGGTGCTGGGATGACTGATGCTTGAGAAGCCTCAATGACCATTTTGTTATTCGGGTCACAAGAAGCCCCAATGCCTCTGGTACCCAAGGAAGATTTCTTTATGCCCCCAATTTATCCCCCCCCTTCAGGAAGTTTCCCGCAGCCCTCCAGGAGAGGGGCCGGCACGGGCACAGCTGTATCAGCAGCCGCAGGTCTATCGGGCTGAGCAGAAGCTTTTCCAGGAACTATCTAGTGAAACACATGACCCTGCCCGGGAGATACGTGACAGGCATTCACCGGGCTCCCGGCGAGTCAGTTGACTTTGTTATTCAAACTATTTTAGTGATGGTTTTTAATCCCAGGCTTAAGTTTTTCTATTTTTCTTTTTTTTTCCCCCCTCCCTTTCTTTTTTTACTCTCTGAACAAGGGAATCTCTATGCTGGCAGGATTCAGAGAGGCACAAAGGAGGGAAAAACAAGTTTCAGCCAGAAGAGAGAGAAAAAAAAGAAAGGGATGCTGTTAGCATTCCCTGTATGTGAGGGGGTAAAAACATTTTGCTATGAACTCTATTTTAAAGGGCAAGTGCCAACAGCAGCCCAGTTACTATGCAAATAAATCCTGTGCTCAGCCTTTTCCTCTCAGCTGTAAAGGTTTGGGGCTGTGGGAGCTGGGCCATGGGGGCTGGCAGTGCCCATTGTGCCCTGCAGTGCCCCCAGTGCTCCCTCTCGGGGATGGCCACTGGCTGGGGGTGCCACTTCGAAGCTCTAGAACTTGATGGGAGCCCTCGGGGCTCCCCAGATGTCACCAGATAACACGGGGCAGCGAGGGTAGTGCTGGGTAACCCCTGCTCCTTATCATGAGCAGGTTCAGGCGGCTGCTGGCAGCAGAGCCCTCGGCTGTGCCGCTGTGACAGGGGACACCCCAGGGAGAGGGAGTGCCTGGGAAGGGCAGAAATCTCACCCCAGCCATCCCCTTCCCACAGTGGGCAGGTGGGGAGGGTCTGGCACCAGCCAAAGCTCCTCAGGCAGCCTGGGTATATACAGGGCTGTCTCTTGGCTCGCTGCTGCGGGGTGGGAAGGGAGGGGATGCCGGGAGATGATGCCGGACTGTGGCTGGGCTTGTCCAGATGGTGACCAGGACCCCAGCCCCAGTATTTATGGTGATATTTCCTCATGACAGCAGAGGGGCTGCACATGCTCCAGCCCACGCAAGCCAAAGCCCCCCCTGACAGCTCTGGTGCGATCGTTTCCTATAAAAAATATTTGAATTTGTCATGCAAATGACTGGGCATGTGGGCACAGCTGGTGGGAGGTGGCCCGGGCTGTGTCAGCCACCAGCACGGCCATGGGGATGTACCCAGGACAAGGTCTGGCCCCACAAGGCCAGTCCCACCCCCAGAACCTGTGCCAAGCAGATGGTGCTGCTGAGGGTGCCCTGCCAAAACCACTCAGCCCTCACCACTCCTCCCCACATCCCCGTGGCTGCACATTGCTGCACCGAAGCTCTTAAAACAAGCACTATTACCCCCCACCTCGTGCCATCCCTTGGCTTCTGTCTGGCTGCAGCAGAGCTGAGCTGCCTGGGGTGAACTTCTTTCATGCCAGGACAACATAAGGCAGGCACGTGGTGCAGGTGAAAGAGGATGCTCCATCAAGCAATGCATTAAAAAAAAGAAAAAAATTACACCTTTAAGCAATTTCAAAGTGATTTAAGCACTTGCCTTGTGCTACCCTTACCAGTCAGGAGCCAGGCAGCCACCACCTCTCATCCACACCCCACTGCTCATACACTGCGTTTAACTCAGTCAACACAGCGACCCTTCGAGCTCTTCCCACTTTCCCAGTCTAGCACCGGGACAAGGAAGTGCTTGGGCTCCTTTTTAGGGGCCACAGCCTTCCCTCACCACCTGCCAACACAGCCCCTCTCCCACCCGGCGGAGCTCGTTATTCTGCCCGGCCGCGCTTTCGCAGTCGGGTTCTCGCACACAGGAAGGCGGCAGGTTGGGCTGTTGTTTTGATGTGGCCGTTTCTCGAAATGAGCCCGGAGCAAAGCTGAGCGGGATCCAGGAATGGCATTCGGCAGCGGCGGGCTGGGTGCTGGTAGCGCCGCCTGCGCCCTCGCTTCCTGGCAGTTTGGCCACCACTCAGGAAATTAGACAGCTAAATGGAAAATCATCACTCTTTGCACTTCAGACTGCACTGCACACATGGGTTTTTTCAACAGCAAATTGATTTTCAGCAGCTTTGGTGTGTCCCTATTGACTGGGGGAGATGTGGGTCCCCAGTGAAGGCAAAAGCTGATGTTCAGCAGTGCCAGGCACCACTGCCTGAGGATGGGCACCCCAACGCTGCTGGGCTGGGGCCAAGTGCTCGCCAGTGGCTCCCAGCACCTCCATCCAGTTCCAAAATCCTCCCATCCCTCTTCCTCAGAAGGACTTATGACAGGGAGGAAGAAGAATTGCTGAATAATCTCCAGCCCCACTAGCACTTCAAAGGGAGGTCTCGGGCCAGGCTGAGCTCCCCGCCAGCACCGCGCTGGATGCGGCGCTCGGCTCTTACTCCTTTGGCAGCCCCACAGCAAATCCAGAAAGTAATTACTTAAAAAGGAAATAAATGTCACCCACATGGTTGTAAGCAAAACCCCGGGCAGGATGGACAGAGCCCCATCAGGATCCGCATTCTCACGCAATACAAGCCAGGGAGGAATGAGCTGTTTCCATTCATCCAGATGGGCTGTTTACTCTGAGGCCTACTGATGACATTAGACATGCCCACCGTGTGCCTTCCAGTTCACCAGGGTGGTTGATCAGAAACAATGCTGAACTGCCTCTGCTTTCATCCTATGGCACCCTCTTTCCCTAGGATGGCTTTAGGCACCATCACCTTTAACAGCAGCATTTGCTGGTGCCAAAGACATGACAGTTCCTGGCACCAGTCCTGCCATGACCTTTACAGACATGAACGAGATAACTGGCATGATCAAATAGAATAATTTTATTTACTTCTAAAAACTGATTCTTGAAGTTTTGTAATTGTCAAAATCTGAAAACCAAGTTGGTTGGGGAAAGTCCAATGCAGCCACTTCACTAAGGCAAAGCAGGCTCAGGGATGTGAGCACCCTGCCAGTCTCACTGCTGCTGCACCTGCCTCAGCATCAGAGAGGCCTTCAGCAACCCACCCTTAACAAGGCTTTGGCAGACCACTTACTTTTGGATAAATTCAGCTTTGGAAAACAACTCTTAGACTGAACAATTAGGAAGGTGGTGTCCTGAGGATTATGCGGTGTGATCTGATCCCAGCTGTCTCTGCTTCCACTGGAGCTGCACCAGGATGGCAGCACTTCCCACCCTCTGCTCTGCACAGAGTGAGAAAGTGCCCCAGACCAGCACTGGGGACCCACAGCTCTGTGAGCTCAAAAACCCTGAGGTGACTTGGGACAGGCAGAGCAAGTAAGGGCACACGGGACACGCTGCAGGGACAGTGGCACCCAGGCAGTGCCTGTCAGGATGCCAGCAGGGGCTCTTGCCCCAAGACACACACTCCTGGCCTGCCCCAGCACACCCATGGTGAAGGCTCAGTGTAGCCAGATCAGGTCAGTTGGAAAGTAGTCCCTAATGCACTTCAGCCAAGCAAACATGGTACCGTAGAGCACTGAGTAATTTTAAAAGTTAAAATAGTTTATTGCTGTCTTTGTAGAAATGCACTTAACTTACATCGCCTGTTCTCTTCCTTTATTTGGCTGTTGGATTACAGGCATAAAAAGGTTACATTTACCCATTTGTTCAGTGACATAACACCTTTTTCTCTTTTGCTCCACTCTTCTAAAAGTCGCTGGCCAACAGCCCCAAATCTCTTTTACATAAATACTGTAAATGTCTCCATAGGTTGCAGCATTGTAACAAAAGATCTACCAAAGTAGACAAAATGTTCAGTATTCTTGGTTGGTTTTTTGCATTTAAAAATATACCTAAATTTGAGATAATCTTAACAGAGTAACAATTACGATAAGAAAATAGTACAGTGCGTTGACTAAAGGAATATTCTGCTCTCCTTCAAGCCAATATTCCCTTTTGCATGTTGAAGTGATTCAGCAATTACTTAAGAACTTTTACCTACATACAATAATTTAGTAAAATGAGAATTAAACAAGGCAGATACTTACTACTATTCTTCTGTCTGCAATTCACAGCTCATGCGAATAAAATCGCAATAAATATTAAAAAATAGTTTTTCTTTTGCTTTTTTTTTTCTGTAAGGCATCTCTGAGTATTACAAAGTTTTTGTACAACCAAAAAATAAGATTGCTTTTTTTCCATGTTCTCCAAGTACCTCTGTACCTCACCAGTAAATAAGAGGATTGCAGGTTTGATGAGGAAGGAAGGGCTGACAGGGAAAGGGGGGGCGGAAAGAAGACCACAGGTGATGGAAGCAGACCGCGATGTGTGCAAGAATCTGTAGTTTTCCTGTGAAACATTTCAGTCACTTTTAGAACACCTTCAAGACAGTATCTGTCCAGATTGAAGGGAAAAAAAAAAAAAAAGAAAAAAAACTTACCAGAAGTCCATTTTCATAAGCACAGTCAGACTGCAAGGGTTGGGGTTCGCCCTCAACACTATAAATAGCTTAGGTATCGATATGCACCTACATAAGGGGGATAAAGGGACGGGGTGATTTTTTTTTTTGTTGGTTTTGTTTCTTTTATTGTTTTTTTTTTTGTAGTTGTTGTTGTTGCTTTTGTTGTCCTAGTCGTATCCTTCCACGGTACGATTGTCCTAGGAGGAGAAGGCGCGGGCAGGGCCCTCACTGCATGCGGTCAGGCTGCAGCTGCTGGGGCTGGTACTGCACGAAGGCCGTGGCGGGTGCTGCGGGGTTGCTGGCGGTGATGGGGGGCTGCACTGTGCCCGTGTAGCCATATCCCACAAACCCGGCAGCGGGGGAGGCAGCGTAGGGGTACTGGTCGTAGGCAGCTGTGGTGTACTGGGAATAGGCTTGGCTGGCGGCGGTGTAGTCGATGTAGGGAGACGTGATGGACTGCACAGGGGTAGGGATCACCACGCTGGGCTGGATGATAGCTTGGGGGTAAACATAGTGAGGCGTGAGTCTGTGGAGGCAAAGGGACAGAGTCAGTGAGGGGCTGGGCTCCCTTCAGCCTGCACGTCCCCTCCTCCCCCCCAAATTCACGTGTGTCAGCCACAGAAACGGTGCTGCCCAGCAGTGCTGCCCTCGAGCGAGGGGTGCTGCTCGGGGTGGGGGATGAAAAGCAAAACACTCCTAGACCCCAAGGGTGGAAGTAGTGCAACGTGAAGCATGGACTGCAACAAATACACACACCCTGGTCCCCACGACTTGTATCTCCCATTATCCAGGCTGCTGGTTCCCAAAATAACCTTCCTGGATGACCATGACACAGCTCCTGCTCAACTGGCTTGCTGCATCTACCTGGCCCTCACACACCCTTGCCTGCCCCTGCCAGCCTTGCTGCCTCCCATATCCTCCAGGTCCCACCACCCAAACCTGGGTGTAGGGTTGTGAGGACCCACAGCCCCTGTGGGACACCTCCCAGCACCAGGGACACCCCATTGCTCTCCACTTGTCCCACCAGGGATGACCACCGTCCCCTGGCACAGCCCAGGGCCCTCCAGCCTGGGAGCTGTTATCAGTTACCACACATTTACGCCCATGTTTCCATAACACTGGATGTTTAGGGCAATGCTACAGGGTGTTTGTTGTAAAACACGAGATATTAATGCTGGTTTTCTTCCCCTCAGCAACACTCCCCAGTAATGTCCGTTCCAGCAGTGACACTCCTGTGCCCATGAGCTGACACATCTCTGCTGCCCTTTCCATGCAGGTCCTAAAGCACTGCTTCTCCCAGCCACTTTGCCCCTGCCCTGAGGCAGCCATGCTGCTGCTGAGAGGAGCTTAAGAAGGCCACAGTCAATTAAAGTCCATAGGCAGAAAGATCCTGGAGATGATTAATGCAGGAGTGCCCACTAATGTACTAGAAACTGCTAATGAGGAGGAAAAGAAAAAAAAAACAGCAAAATGAAAGGGATATTTTTTCCAAAGGGGCCACATCAAGTCAGGCTTCAAACAAGAGCAAAAACTGCTCAAACCTGAAGGTTTAGGTCTATCCACACAAACTGCCATGGGCCAGACAAAAATGGGGAATTGCACATGGACTACAGAGTGTGAGCCCACATAGCCCAGTGCAGCAGAGCTCTGCTGTGTGTAGAGTGACACATCTGGGGCTTGTTTAAGAAATGGGGGGTGAGGACTGTTACCAGCTATTGGCACAGGCCCACCGTGGGAGATCAGAGCCACAAGCACCAACAAGGGCACCCTGTGGTCCCTTTGGCCACTGCTTGCTGAGCCATGTAAGGCCACAGCACAAACCAAAGCCATCCTCTGGAGAGCTCGCGCCACCCTGCCCCCAAACCCAACTCGTTTTTGTAAACAAAAAAAAAACCCCAAGCAAAACTCTGCAGAGAGCTTATGCAGATTCAAATATTTTGGGGATTTTTGTGTGGATGTGTGTGACAGCACATTTTCAAACACAACCACTTTTAAAAGCCTCCCACGGGCTCTTCACAAGGCACAGGGCTGTACACGACCACCTTCGTTCCACCCAAGCATCCCAAGTTTTGGCCACCACCTACAGCTGGGATCCACCTGGGGCTGGTCCCTCCTATCCAGCACTTGCAGGGCTGTTCCCATTTGCTTTACAACCAGCAGCTGATGGTTTAACCTGCTCCTCAGGCAGGAGAAAGGCTTCTCACAAACAAGTGCTCATCTGAACTGAGTCTTCTCTCATTTTCCCACTGCCATATGCAGTTTGTTTTTTCTCGAGGCCATTTGCATGATAAGAGAATGACTGTTCTCTCCCCACACAGCAACACTGCCCCTGAAATCAGAGTCCTTTGATAGACAAGGGCACCAGGGAGGATGGAGAATGGAAAGAAGCACCTCAACCTTTGGCTCATTAAGTGCAAGACCATCTCTCAAGGCCAGAGAGAGGGACCTCACAGCCCTTCAGTCCACGAAGGCACCATACCCAGTATCACCCTGTGGGTAAAAAGAATGAGATGAGGCTGCAGAAATTCATTGAATCCGTTTTTGTTCAGCTCTGATCTAAACTGAGGCTGGCACAGCTGAGTCAGAGCTGGAGCTTATGCACCAGTTCAGCCCAAGGGCACTTAATGTCACACACTCACATGAGGCAGCAGCAGCAGCCACCTCTTCTGAGGAGCAGGCTTAGTCCCACCCACGGGTTCCTCCTGCCTCATCACTGGGGGATTGTTCTCTTTCATTTCGTTTTAAATAAGTCAGAGATGCAATGCTGCTCTCCTGCTCTACCCCCTTGCAGATCAGCAGCTCAGACAACAGCCTGCATCCCAGACTGGTGATGGATCCTCTGGCTGCCTGTTGCCTCTCCCTACACATCATGTCCCACTACCAGGCTTCCTGGTACTCCAGGGCTCGATAAAGTTAAAACCACTTCACAAATGTAACAAAAAAACAATCCACAATTCTCAGGACTCATTAAAACCCACCCACCAGCAGGAGCAGAGGAGGGGCCTGCACTTTTCCTGCTCAGAGGCATTCAGCCTGCCCCTGCCAAATGACCGGGAGGACAGTCCGAGAGAGATGGAGCAATCCAGCCTGAGCATCATCCTGTTTGAGCAGCTCCACAGGTAACCCCTTGATGTCCCTTGCTGTCACCCAACTGCTCTTCAGAGCTGGCACAGCCCATGTGGGGGATGTGGGTGAGTGGACATTCCCAGCTCATCCCAGAGAAACTCCGCATGTTGGCTTTGCTTTCCTACATGGAGCTCCATGATGGGCTCACAGACAGCAAATCCACAATATCCTGCACTACTTTTTCCCCCTCAGCAAGGAAAAATTCCAGCTCACCAATGCTACTTGGAATGAAAAGCACCATTAGTTTGGAAGACAGTAAGTACTCCTGTACCCTGTTTCCAGAAGTACATCCCAGTCCAGTGCATACACAAGCACACATCACACACAATAGCTTACTGCACTAGAAAATCACACTCAGCAGCTCCAGAATCTGCTTCTAAAGGGAATGTAAATGCAAAAGGGAAGGCTCTTTTGGTCTGTGGGATTTTAATAATTTAGCTAGAAACTTCAATCAAGATATTATGCAGTTTTGACTTCTGAATTAGGTGGACAGATGGCAACTCATCGATCAAAACAAAACAAAAACACACAACCCAAGGTAAGGTCACTTTGATGACTTGCAGCTACAAACAAAACAAACCAGTGCAATACAATGAAGTTCTCTGCTGGCTACATTTAGCATCCACAGAAAATCTTAAAATATTTTCTCCCCCTTCCATTATTTCTGAAGATGATCTTTCAGGAATAAGAAGAAAAAAAAAAAAAGCAGCAAGCTGTTTTGGAGTTCTCTTTCTAGAAATCAGCAAACTTGTCTCTGAATTTCTACAAGATGAGTCACATCTGTGTTTTAAGATGCCTTTCCCTCCCTCCCTGCAGTTTTCCTCCATCCCCCACGATGGGCCCTGCCAGCCAGAAGAGAACTTCATCAAAAACACACAGGGTGTGATTATAAAACATCAACCAAGTGATCAGCCATGGCCACCACACGTCAAAGTCATCCCGTGAACAGCAGACGCACGAGATGCTTACGGCATTACAATTAATCATGGGCAAAGGCCACCAAACACAACGAGCACAGTCAAACCTAAGCCTAGAGGCACAGGAGGGACTCAGGAGGGACTCAGGAGGGCCGTCGTGGTCACCACACCAGCCCACGCTCCGAACTCCGTGGCACCACACCACGCCGCCCCGGCAGCCAGGGGGGAGACAGAACAAATGAGATGGTCACAGAGCCATTGGCAGAGGGGACGCAGGCTCCATTCTGCTTTTGCTGTGCAAAATATGGAGGACAGAACAAAAGGAGCCTGTTTTGGTGCAGTCCTGGGTGGAGATGTCCAAACGCATCAGGTGAGGTTTGTGGTGCCAGCGCCCTTGGCTCTGCTGAAAAAAATCAGCTTTCTGAAACCTGCTGACACCCAGTTCTCCCCACCACAGCTGCAGGGCTGCCAGGATGAGCTGCAGAGCAGGGGTGGCTCTGCAGGGGTAGGCAGCCAGGAAGAAGTGACAAGTCAGATGGCCATGTGCTCCACACCTCATCCCAAATGACAAGGAAGAGGAACGAGCCCTTGTCAGCTGCTCTCATCTCAGAGTCACTTCATATATTTGATTATTTTATATCACATTTACACCTAAAATGTGCTTCAGCTGCACTTTGTCAGCTCTCTCCCATCGTGCAGGACTTCCTACGCATGAGCCATGAGCAGCTCCTGCAAACTGCAGGAGTTTGGGAGAGCAACAAGCGGGAGTTCCTGACCCCCTTGATCCCTGCCAGCCCTGCTGGGAGCTGGTCTTGTCACTTCTGGAGAGGTGGGAGACAGCTGCAGCCCTCTGTCAGGAGGGACACGGCATCACAAAAACACTTGGGAAACAAGGAGGGGCACGGGGCTCTTGGCAGCCTCACAGAGATCAGGACACAAATGCCACCGCCACGACCAGCCTTTTATTCCTTGAAGAATAAAAGAAACAGAGCCCTTTGTGTCTGCCAGTGAAGGCACAAAGTCTGGCATTTGACCCCAGGAATTTGGCCTCCATTTCCATTAGAGTTGACCCATTAGCTGCTACAGGGACACCCACACTGTCACAGCACGTGACGGCAGGCGGTGCTGGTGGCACTGCACAGCCACAGCTGTCCACAACAGCAATGTGAAAGCTACCCCAGTGATGTTACACCTCCAACCATAGCCCGGATGACAGATCAGAAGATATATTTTCAAGCGGTTCATGAGTTTAAAAGCTGCTCCTGGAAGCACACCCCACACTCGCATTAGCAGTGCCATGGCACCACCTCAGAGCTGGTGATGCAGGCAGACATCCTGAGGTAACTCACACTCCAAGAAATCGTTCCTCAAGGACACTCCCAAGCCAGGAAGCACTCACCTCAAGGAAACCTGCGTGGAGCCGAGGCAGGCTTGGCAATAGGTATCACGTGGGCCCCAGCCACAATGACGGGCTGCAGAAATGTGAGAAATTCAGGTCCTGTTCTCAGTCCAGACATGGTGAGCTCCTCAGGCTGGAGCATGGCCAGGGTAGGGGGCCCTGGCTGCCAACAAGGACTCTGGCTCCAGCAGGAGATCACAGAGTTTATCTACCAATACTTTGGTGCAAACCAGGACATTTATTGTGTCCTGACCACTCCACCTTCCCTCACCATTCACTGACAGAGGCTGGGCTTCAACCACTGACAAACCTCCAAATCCTGGAATGTCCCTACTAAAGCTGATGCACTGAAATGTCAAGGGTTCTGCCTCATCAGCCAGCTATCCCAGCCAGCTCAAAGTCAGACAAGGATGAACTCTGAAGCTCCATGGCATTTATCCTCACCTGCTGCAATACAACACAAACACAGAATAGCAAACCAATCAACACAATTTCTGCTCATCTTGTAACTAATTTACCTGTCTGTCTTCTACTCATCCTTCTCTGGCCCTCTGAGAAAATTTACACAGCAGTGTGTGCAAAGAGGTACATGACTGTGTTTCCTACTTCCCTGCTGGGACTAGACATCACCACACCAGTGGCAATCAACAAGGAATAACACGTCACAACAGACTGTCCTAGACTGCAATCAGTGGGGAAAAAAGAACA
Organism: Neopelma chrysocephalum; assembly: GCF_003984885.1. Classification (NCBI taxonomy): domain Eukaryota; kingdom Metazoa; phylum Chordata; class Aves; order Passeriformes; family Pipridae; genus Neopelma; species Neopelma chrysocephalum. The sequence continues at coordinate 5,341,643 of NW_020897781.1, forward strand.
AAAGAAATAAAAAAGAGCTCGCAAACCAAAGATGGGAGTACACCTCACAAAGATCTAATCCTTTTTCTCAGCTCAACCAAGAGTCTGAGATCAACATGCTGAGCTCCACCACGAGTTATAGCCAGGCTCAACAATTTTCAGCTTTATCCTCTGCATCTTGCTTCCCCCACACCCAAAGGAAAAAGGAAAAAAAAAGAACCATAATCCCAAACAAAGGCATGCTGGGCCAGACCAAAAATAGTTTTGGAGAAGCAGGCTGAAAAACACTCAGGTAGCAGGAGATAACATCTGCCTGAAACAAGAGCCATCTGGCACCAAGGAAAAAGCCACAAGGAAGTTTATCCGCAACTAGTCAGCTATCCAGAGAAGGAAAAAGCCCTCCCCTTTAGAGTTATCAGCACAGCCAAACCAGAAACTAACCAACAGAAGAAACAGAGACTGTTTCACACCAGTGCACGACAGGAGCCTGAGTCCTTCAGCACTGGTGTGAGGAACCTGGTGGGATTCTAGGGAAAAACAAAGGCTCTGATAGATTAACCCAGGAAGCCCCAGTAATTCTGCCTTTAACTGATCTCTCCAGTTTTCTTCTGCAGTTTAGAGAAAATCAATGGCAGAAACATTTCTAAAGTCTTCTGAAGTACCTGACAAGTTTTGGCATAATATACACTACAGTGACTACTTTCAATTGGTTCCATTTTCAAGACTTTCTTTCTTTACACACATGATCCCTTCCACTGACCTTTAATTAAAACCATCCACACATTTGATTTATCAAAAACCCTTTCTTGGAGAGATGAAGTATTTTGAAGTAGAATGCTTCAGCTATGGAAGAAGCAATGAAATATCTATTTTTGATAAAAGAAGGCCTACACTATAAAACAAGTAATTAAGTAATTTCTCAGTCAAGAAAGAAATTCCAGTTTAAGAGTTTGTGACCTCTGCTGCCGTTTGTGCCTTTGCTGACCTAGGACGTGTAAGATGTCTCCCTCCACACCTTCCTGCAACCTGGAATCACGGGGGGATGTGGGAGCCTGGATCCAGCATGGCTTTCCCAGCCTCTGTCGCTTTGGCCAGAGCAGAGCCAGCAGCAGCTCAGCTCTGACACGGGAGAGCTGAAATGCTCAAAGCTGGCGACAGGGAAACTGCAGGGGACAGCACAATCCTGTTTACAGCACTTGGAAACTGAGAAACAGGAGACTCAGTTTTAACTCCGAGGTCCATGACTTTTCATCTTTTGTGATCACACAGTATATTTAGCTCTGGTATGTAGCTTGCTCCCATCTGTGGGGAACAAGTTCTTCACATAAGTCATATTTAGAAGTGACCCGGTGTCCTTGCTACCAAATTATCAGCACAACAACTGTCTGGTTCCCTGGCTGGTGCCCTCAGCTCAGAGGCAGGATGCCCAGGGCTGCATTCATCATTCGAATTACTGGGCATGTGCTTAATACTACGAGTTAGGGACCAGTATGCCAACAGCTGCACAGAGGAAAGACGAGCTCGAGTACAAGCTGGACTGCTCCAAAAATTCAGATGTGTCCATCAATCTGCCACACTGGGACTACTGGCACCAGCCAGCGCAGCAGAGGAGAATTTTGGATCTGCCACTCCCCAGCTCCTGCACCAGGGGGAAAGGACTCGGGTCGCTGCTGCTAAGGAGGCTGCTCTTGTGCTGGGGAGGATGATGAACAGATCCACCGAAGGCAATGGAATCGCACAGAGAAGATGGCACAACCTGAGCTCTGTGCCATAAAGACGAAATTAGAGCCAGCTCAGCCTCTCCATTACACACCAGCCTGTGCCCTGACTGCGCAGGAATGGCTCAGAGCCTTCACCCGGAGTCTCTCCCTTGCAACAGGTCTACTACTGTCCTGAGTTTGGCACACCATTTACACAGCCAAGTGTAAGGTCAGTGTATCAGACCAAGCTTTCCTTTTGTATTGTTCTACAAGCAGGACATGAGCAAACTGCACCTAAACCCAAAACAAACGGTACACCAAGCCCTTGGGTCTGACACCAGCACTTGCCACCTTGAAGCAGACATTCAAGCTAATTCACATAGCCATCTGATCTGCTTATAAATATGTGCCTATGCTTAAAACCCACTAAATAAATAAATAAAGGATCTCTTTCCGCCTGGCAAGCATTTGGTCTGAAAATCAGCCACCATGCCCGAGCACTAGCAGCTGAAGCCGTTTGGAAACTGGATTTGAACATTTTTTTAGGAAATCCCCCCCAAAGCTTTCATGTTACTGGCACAGGATAACATCAGCTGCCGGGTGCTCCATCCCCAGGAGCCACCTGTGGCCAGCAGAGCGGGATGGGTTTGGGATGGGATCCTGCAGCCACCCAGCTCTGGATAAGTGAGCAGTAGGAAGTGGGAGCAGGGGGATGCCAGCTGACAGAGGCTGAGCAGAGCACGGCCAGCGTGTGCTGCTTTACAAGCATAACCACAGAAAAGATGAAAGTTTGCTTCCTTTTATTTTTAACCCAATAGAGAAATTTTAAGGATAAACAGCTGCAAGGGAGGGCGGGCTGACACAAAGAGGGACTTTCTTCACTTCCTAACTTCAGCAGCATCAATGCATGAAATTTTAAACTCAAAGAGATTTAACTCTTTGTGATGCTGCCTGAGACCAAATGTGGGCCAGAGGCAGGGGGTCACCACAACAAGCAATTACACAAGGATGGGGTCTCTGGAGTAATGACATCCAATGTGCTGATATGGAAAGAGCTGGATCCTGCTACAAGAGACAGCTTTATGTTTCCAAGAGCTCAGTCACTTACTCAGTCACTGGTAGATCTCCCACACAGATAGCTCCTTTGCTGAGGCACAGCCACAGGAATGCATCTGCCATATGCTGCCTGTGTCCAGAGCAGCAAGCATGGCTGCAAAGCAGAGAACCAGGGAATCCCCGCTCCCTGCACAGAGTCAAACCTGTCTCCAGCATCAGAGTCCCAGAGGAGGGGACTAAGAAGTGGGCACCAAGCAGCTCTGCCACATCACCTGATCACGTTAAGCGTGGTAGCTGCAGGGACACACTGTGGCACTGCCAGGTGCCTCCAGGCAAAGAGCAGTCTGTAAGCTCAGGCTGAGCCCCAGGCCTAATGCTGCTTCCCTAAACTCAGGAGCCAGATCTCCAAGTCACCCTGACACAGACGCATCCTTTGCCTTGCATTACTGTTAAGATCTCTGATTACAACAAGCCAAAAACTCCTTCTCAAAACAGGATTTACTACCGACTCCGTGCTGTCTGCCATGTGAGTGCCTCCCCTGCCAGGACAGCAGGAGGAATGAGAGAGGCTCCTCATGGTTTCTCTTTCTGTTCCGCATAGCCCAGGCAATATTTACAGCTGCATTTGGGTGCCTGGGGCTGGGGGGGAAGCCTTCAGTTTATAAATAACCCTCACTGATGTTTGGGTAATTTTCATAGTTTCCATTCATTTCAGGTTTCACCAAAACCTGCATTTTGTGGTTTGATAGTTGAACGTGACTGGCTGCCTGGCTCTCAGTTAACTGCCCAGAAGTTAACGGTTGTTCATTCATTTCTGCCTTGCCAAGTCCAGCTCACACACCTAGTACCCAGTGCCCCATAACAATCATCCTTTGGAAACCATATGCCAACCCCTGGGCACAAACACTTTGCAGAGACAGAAGTGCAGGAGGGAAAACCAGGCAACATCCCACACCATGGGAAAAGCAGATGAGCCACTGAGCTTCATTTGGGAAAGGTCAGGATCCACTCTGCACAGTGCACAGCAAAAAGGCAACAGTGATTCAGTGAAGCTTCCAAAGACAGACCCTGATAAACTCCTCATCTATCCTCACATTCCACAGAGGGCCAAGGAAATTGTGGGTTCAAGGGAATGTTAGAGTGGAGCCTGGCAGGCTTTAAATTCTGTTGGTCTACTGATGAAACAAAGAGGGAACTGGCAGCCAATCTTTGTTGCTTGACTGAGCACCTGACAGAAGCCACAGAGCAGCCCCAGTTGTGGTGCTCAGGTAAATGGCTCCACATTTTGCCAAACCCACATTTCCACTGATTCTGCTGCAGCAATGACTGAATGTAACAAAATTCTTGTTTACTGATGCTTGCAAATAATGATATATAATCCCCTGCCTACAACCCTCCATTCTCCTGGTTCCTGTCTCTTGGCAACTGATAAATAATTTATAGTGCTGTATGTGCTAACTGCAGCTCTGCTGGTTTAATGATGAAACCAATGCCTAAGAACCGGAACAGGAACTGTCTAGATCACCAAGAGCACGTAATCAGTCGATCCCACACTCCTCTGTATGTGAAACCAAAAGCAAATTATTAAAAAAAAAAACAACTGTGTTTTCCAGAGCTGCGGCTGCGGGGTAGGAACAGCACCCACAGAACTGCAGATAATCTGCAAGGTGCTCCTGCCAACACCAGGAGCTTAATGGGCTTCACCATTTTGCTCTGCTCTATTTGCATGCATGGCAGAACTCACCACAGGCTGCTTTTATTGTCAACTTCTCTCCTGCACCCCTGTGCAATGTGGAAAACCTCCGAGTTCACATCCCAAAGGTACCGCTGCTGCCTGTGCTGGGGGCTATGAAAGCTATTTTACCTCCCATGCAAGGAGAGCTGCTAAAAAGCAGCATCTTGTCTATGCAGATTACTGTGGCTCTTGCACCAAAAAAAAAGGAAGACTCTTCATTTCGTGACAGATGTTCTTTGAGTCTTTCCAGCAGAGCTGTAACCGCTCATGAAAACCGGCATGTTTGAACCACACACAACACACGTACACTGGGTGTGCACTATTGTGGCAACACAGCCTCTTATATCCATAAACTCATCGGAATGAGATTACCCAGGCAGTTGGCAACTTCAGCCATAAGGGCAGAGGAGTGGAAGTTTCTGTTTTATTGTTAGATTCTTTTTCTCAAAAACAAAAACAAAAAACAAAACACCCCCCCCCAAAAAAATTGAGCAGAGAGCAGGGAAGGGATGAAGTATCCCAGTTGACAAAGGCCAAAATCCCATCTATTTATATTAGAGGCACACAAAACCCACAACAGAGCAGTGCTCAGAAGCTTTAAAAAATGCACCTACTTCCTTAATGCTCTTAGAAAATAATAATAAAAAACCCCTATCAATATTCACTTTCTGAAATGGTGTAAAAAAAGAGCTGCATCAATCATTAAACAGTTAAATGAAGGCAGTATGACATTCACTATTGTTCTCGTGAAGCACACTTGTCTTTTGCCGAGCAGCTGCCAGATCCTATTAGATGTATAAAAAGAGGACTTTTCTAACCGAGTAGGGATGGTATAAGCTATTGAAAACAGCAGACAAAAGCCCACTTTTGCAGACTATTCAAGCCTTGTATAACATCTGTCCAAAATCAATTTTTGACCTAATGTTACTTTCATTAAGTAACAGACTTTGTTTCCAATGCAATTTGTTTTCTAGGATAAAACTGTATCCTAAGCGTTATTACGTGGGAAACAGCACAGAGGAAGCAAAAAATCTTATTTGAGAAACATGAGAACAGAATTTGCTTAATTGTTTTGACACCTTAAGTACTATAATAGAGAAACTATTTTCCATTTATTTGAATTCTTGTGAATTCTTGAAGTTGGCAAAGCAGCGAGCAATGCACTGGGTTTATTATGACTACGATTTACTGAGGATAAAGAAGGATCTTTGGGAATTACATTAAAGCTGACAAATGCACAAAACTTCTGAAATCTCCACCAGAAATAAAGTACTCCGAACATTAACAACAGCTGTTGAAACTGTCCACTCTTGACGGCCAAGGCTTTTTTCACACATTTTAAACAATGAGGAAGTTGATTCGTGAATTTGATTTCAAACAGACCGTTAAGAAACATTTCCACTTACCCAAAGGGTCTCTGAATGAAGGCTGGATGTAGCTGCTGCACACCTATGGTAAAACCTAAAAAAAAAAGGTTCAGAAAAAAAGAAATATTAATGAATGGCACCCATTGTACCATTCAACTCGTAACTTGCAGGCATAATTACACCACATGTATATGCATTTTATCTGCTATGCATGTGAGCAAATTCAGAGCCCCATTTAGAAGCAAGTTAAATTTAACATGCGTATGTCATATGCACGAGGAGCAGATGGGAATTCAGATGAAAGACCAGTGTGAACGCGCTGTTATGGAACAGACAATGGGGTAAAAAGCACTATTTTACACACTGGGTACTGTGCTCATTAAACCAAAGGGCGGAATGATGAAATGGATCTTAGAGTTAATTCCCATTTAACGAAGAGGATAACAGGCAAACAGATCAGCCGTGGAAAAAAACAGCTTTAACTCAGTTCTATGAACTTCGGTGTGTAACGCCAGCGTAACAGGTACAAGTAAGAAGATACGGAAGGGAGGTAACTGGACTATGCTGCGTCCTCAGCCAACAATCGGAACTATGGGGGATAGATAAGTGTGCACCAGATCAGATGAATCCAGCCTGAGGAACTTGTTTCCTCGTCTTACAAGTTATTCTAATATAGACGGTCTCTCCTGGATGCCTCACCAGTTTGAATACTCCTTGGTTTTGCTCCCAAATACGCCAGGTTCACATTTGCTTTCCTGCCGTCAATGATGGGGTTTGGGTCTTTGCATGCTCTTTCTGCAGCAGCTCTGTCTGCCATGGTCACCTGGAATCAAGCACAGCCTTGTTTGTAGCAACAGTGCTTTGTAAACACTCCAGCAACAGGCACTAAGTGGAGTTTATTTATTGTTCTATTTTGAATCAGGAGCTAAACTCCCTCCGAGCAGCCTCGCTTGCATGGCAAGATGGGAAGGGGCTGCTGGGACCCGATGCAAAAGTGGGCTCCCCCCTCGCCCAGTTCCCCCGCTGGGCTGGTGCCAGCTGTTTTCCCCTGCCGTTCCACCTCCTCTCCGTGCCTTTTTTAAGGAGCTGGTGGGGCTCTCCCCAAACCCCCCGGAGCAGAGGAGTTCAGGGGAGCTGCGGGCGGGATGCGGGGACCGGGGGCATCCCAGCGCCGCGCTGAGCCCCGAACGGACAAACGGCGGTGGGATGGGGGGAGGAGGTGCTGAAACGAACGGCACGGCCTCGGCCATCACGAAGGGCTCCCTCCCGAGCCCCCAGCCCGGTCTTCGTCCTGGCCGAGCTCCCCGTTCCCGTCCGCACCGGGCACAACCTCGGCGGCCCCGGGAGCAGCCGGCGCTCCGCAGCAGCGACGGGACGGGCGGCGGCTCCGCAGCGCCGGTACCGGGGGGTTCCCAGCGCGGAGCTCCGCGGCCAGCCCCCTTCCCCGGGCACGGGGCACAGCGGGGGCAGCCCCGCCCGGCCCGCCGGGGAGCGGCACTTACAAAGCCGTATCCTCGGGATTTGCCCGTCTGCCGGTCGGTGATCACCACCGCCTCCTCGATGTCCCCGAAGACCTCGAAGTACTTCCTGAGGGAGGAGTCGGTGGTGTGGTAGGGCAGCCCCCCGACGAAGATCTTGGTGAAGGTGGTGTCCTTCTGCACGGTGTGCATGGTGCCCGGGCGCGGCCGGCCCCGGCCGGCATCCACCCCCCCAGAGCAGGAGCCGCGCCCCGCCGAGC